>NC_048600.1:1314622-1402122 GCF_003668045.3 Cricetulus griseus | reverse complement strand
GACCCTACCAATAGTAGAGGATCCAGGTGGATCCTGAGTGTGACTTTCTCGATGCTTGTGTAGATGACCCCCCCCCCCCTGCGCCCTTTGAACAAATAAGAAAGCAGGTTTGGAGCAGCTCATGTCCACTCAAATCTCAGTGTCTTCAGTTGAGTTGACAAATAATGCTGCATGAAGCTTGGGAATGGAGAGGTCTGCCTGACAGACAAGGGGCACAATTATCACAACATGATGAAGGAGTTTCCATGAGTACGTATTGCTACGTTAATTACTGTCCTTTCCCTACAGGCTTCTAATGTGAAGAAAAACACGGAATGACAAGTGTGGGAAAGAGCAAGCACTAAATTACTGTCAGAAAAATAAACGGAGTAGCACGGTGGTGCTCAGTGATTTACGGGGGCAATTAGTCACCACCCCAAAGTGCTGCTGAGGACAGCATGGCAGCAGAGGAGGAAGAGGCTTTGCACTATTCTGCAGACAACTTTCTGAACAAGAGAGGGTGTGTGAGCACCTGAGGTCCCATGTGTTCATTGTGTGCCTACTGTTCACATTTCCCCGCTAGCTCAATAAACAGACATAGTTTTAATGCAGTGTTACTGTTCTGTGCATTCAGATGCCCCCAATTGCAGCTTTATTCTCTCTCACCATCCACAAGCACATTTCCTCATCCCTTAAGAAAGAAACCCTCCTTTTTTCACTTTCCTGTTGTCCTCTAGTATCTGTGTCATTTCTTCTTCCATCCTTCCACCATGCCCTGCTCTACATTTGTTCAGGACTACTGAGTCCTAGGGAATTTAACCCAAAGCCCCTCCACTGACATTTGATGTGATAAACTAGCTGCAGAACACAGCAAATAAAGACAGAGATCAATTTCTCAATATTTGAATGTATGTTCATTGCCAATGTATTGTCTGTGTATTTATAACATAACAAAATAAACTCGTTTATTTTGTGTATAATTAACTGGTGTAGATTTCGTTATAAATATCTACTATGAAGAGAAACCTAGCATGGCAGGCCAGAGAACTACAGAGAGACAAAGACCACATCTGCAGCAAAGTGAAGAAATGCAGCTCTGCAGGGGGTCGTCATACAGGTGACCTGAGGATGTTGCCATCTTAGGGGGGTACATCGTTGCTTTTCTCATTTGCCCTTGCCCTGGCTTTGGCTAAAACACACGCTCTGTTAGGAATGAGTTCAGTGGCTCTGTACACAGTTGGAGATTGTGTCCCCACACACTTGTCTTTGGCCTTTAAACCAGAGTCCTGAAGAGGCAGAACCATAGTGATGGCCTGGGTACCTAGCATGGTGACCATTTAGCTAGACCCTGAACTTATTTCTCTCTCCCTCCCTCTCCTCTCTTTTCTTTCACCTTGTGCCACTTAGCAAGGTGTCACTCTGTAACCCAGGCTGGCTTTGAACTCTTTTCCCCACCACTCCATCCCACAACAACACTAGAATTAAAGGTGTGAACCACCTGTGTTACACACTGCATGTTAAAGAAGATTACAAAGAGAGAAATTCAGGTTTTTCTTGGTACTTTCCTCAAATTATTAAGCCATTTCCCCCTTGAATGTGCGCACACCACACCTTTAAAAACATTAGCAACATGCACTAAGATTCACTGTAGAATGGCATGTTTGCAACCACAATGGCACTGGCTTTCACTTCTCCTGAGACAAGGGAACAGCCAGCAACGGAGATGGATATGTTTCTCTGCAATATTTCAGGCACATGAAATTATTCAAATCTTATGGAGATACCAGGAATGATGTAACTTAGAAGTGTAATTAAAAAAGAATTCTGTCAATGCACAAAACCTGTTTTAAAAGAGCTTCATGTATTTCCCGGATTTTCTTTTTCCCAAAGTCACACCATGGTTTCTGTAGAGAGACATACTGGGGAAAGCTAACCACATATTTTTTTAAAAAATGAAATTTAAGGTACAAAATTTCTACTTTTCTGATAAATTTTCTTTGCTCTTTCCTTGATTTACTCGGAACATCCTAAAAATGCTGCCTCTATAGGGGCCACATTTTAATATAAATGTTGTTTTTATTTAGACATTACAAATGTCTAAACAAAATCTAAGGAGTAGTGAAAATGATGTTGGCTATTATGTTGTCTTCTGATTAAAATAGTGGCCTCTCTCCAGATTCAGAATTCTACTGATCACAAAACTGTACTTTCCAAGTGAGGCCTTGCATTGGATTAGAAAGGAAGGCTGCAACTCTCTACGTGAGTGCATCTGTGTGTGTGAGGGATATTTGTTGTATTCTGACTTGGCTATAATCTATAATTCTTGGCTATTATTTCAGTTGCAACAATAATTTTTAGATTAATGGTTATAATTTTAGTAAGGCACACATGAAAAGTTGTATGTTCATGCTTGAAAGGAGGGACATTAAATATTCATTATTACTACTCAAATTAGCTGTCATCCTCTTCATACCAGTTACCCATTATCACTCACTATAGATATGATATAGTATAGATTCAGCAGTAAGTAAATGGCAGTATATGGCTCAGAGCAGTAGAGGAATTTTTTTTTTGGGGGGGGGTGCTGGGCAAATCTCTTCTCTAAGAGATTTTAAAACCTCATTTGACATAGTTATGTTGACACATTATTTAAAGGAATTACTGTGTCATCAATAAACATGTTTGTGTGTTGGGATAGGATCGTGAGAGGATTTGCTTATACCTGCTTAATTACTCAGTGATGGTGAGAAACAGAGCTGCTTCAAACAGTTATGAGAAACACTGTAGATCTGCAGGATCAGATGTGGGAGTCCTTTGAGCACTTCCAACTTCACCATGAACGAGCACTTCTCCTTTTCATAAGCAGGCACTGAAATTTTGCTGTTTTCAGCTAAACCAGATTATATAATTTGTGAATTTTCTCCATCTGTTGTTATAATCTGGCCATAAGAAACAAAAATGCAGAACAGATGGGTTTTTATAAATATTGTGGCACACACATATAGAGATTGTGTTTTATCAGTCCATTTTGGAAAGATACAGAGAAGAAATAAATATAAGTTTATTTTAATGAAAAAAATCTGCTTTTTCCTTTCCACATACTTCAATGTGCCAGTTCAGTTAGGTGGAAACATCGAGAGACAGAGCTACATATTGCTTAAAACGAACATACTAATCCTCCCACATTACTCAATAATTCTAAATAGGTTCCCTTTCCCATGGAAAATAACTGTAAACTTGATTCTGATCACATGTAACTTCAGAGCTTTATTGTCATAAAGAATCAGATTGCAGCTGATGAGCAAATGCAGTTTTGCATTTTTCCACATTGCATCTGGACTATTTATAATGATGATTTTATTTTATTTTTTTTTCTGCACAGAGGAGAGGAAAAATATATTGGACCATGAATCAATCTAGATAATGGGGAAGGCTGAACGTAATAAATAATACAGTAACAACCTTAAACTAATGAGCTGTTGCTAAGGTGCATTTCATAGGCTCGTCCTCTATATAAAAGTCACTAATAATCCCTTGGTGTAATCAGATGATAAAGCTTTGCCATAAGGCAACACCTGTGCAATTAGAACTGCAGATTCTTTTGCACGTTCCATTAATTTCAGGATTTTGTAAAGGGACAATGACTACACTAATAATCTAGTCTACTTGACTCCATGTCTACTGGAAACAAAGTGTCTAATTAGATAAAGGTAATTAATTAGAGATAAATGGAGCTAATCAGGCTCAGTTAACACTAATTCTCTGAATTAAGACATTTTGGGACACCTACCATCCCGCTGGCTTTCATATTCTACATAGAGTAAGTTCTAGAGGAATCAGGAAAACCTGGCATTTGAGAGTTTGAGAATCAAGCCGTCCTTTGATGGCATATTTAGGCATCTGAGGCCAAAGGAGTTTTCTTTCATATTGTGCTTTAAAAAAAAAAAAAAAACCAAAACACCATTCTCTTGTGCTTAAAGAATTCACTTTGTAGTTCTTCCGATCTGTGCTAGTCTCCACATAAATTTTAATAGCCTTTGCTATCATTTTTATTATCTGTCTTGCCCACCAATGGAAGAAAATTGTCAGTTGTTCTAGCCCTTGAATAAAGATGTTAACTTGTTACATTAAGGAAATGCCAGGACTTGTCAGCCTACACCCTCAGATTCTGCTTTACATTTTTTCCCCCTCTTCTAAACAGGATTTCTCTGTGTAGCCCTTGCTGTCCTGGCACTAGCTCTGTAGACCAGGCTGGCCTTGAACTCAGAGACTGGTGTGCCTCTGCCTCCTGAGTGCTGGGATTAAGGATGTAGGCCACCACATGCTGCATGTCCTAAAATTCTGGTCCTCTATGGAGAGCAAACACCTAAGATTTTGATCCTTTAATTCTGATTCTTCAAAGAGGAAAAGCCTCCCTTCACTTAGTTGAATTCTTGCACTGGGGAGGAATCGGCTTTGAAATAGGAAGATGTGAGCCCAGAGTATGTCTCTTCCTGAGTGAGCAACCCTGGGGAGTTGCTTCGCTTTGCTAATTTCTCTCAATTAGAAATGGAAACCATACTGAGTTGTGTGATAGTGATACTAACAGGACTGTTAGTCTTGGAATGCTGAGTGAGGTAACTACAAAGTTTGTCTATTATTGGTCTGGCATTGGACGTGAGACTTGGCATGACGTCACACTGACGACAAAATTATCAAAAATGTTTCATTTTTCTCAGTCCCACAGTAATCTCTGCACTACATTTAAAGACACCGAACAGGAGATATTAAGAATTTGCTTCCAAGTCCCAAATTCTTTACTGAATTTAAAGTGTTTAAATTACACTGTACTCATGCATGTGTGCGCGTGCGCCTGTGTGTGTGTGTGTGTGTGTGTGTGTGTGTGTGTGTGTGTGTGTGTGTGTGTATGCGTGTTTCGTTCAGGAGACATTTTGGTTCTCTCCTTCCACCATGTAGGTGCCAGAAATCAAACTCCAGTCATCAAGTTTGTAGGCTGCTGCTTCCCACACTGAGCCATCCTTCCAACCTTCCTCTTTGGTTGTCTACACTGAAATGATGATTCTTCTTGGCAAATTGCCATGGGTGCACCAGGAATGGACAAGTTCCTCCCCCCCAAAATAAACTACAAGATGTACCTTCATATGAAATAGACATTAACTGTTTTTTCTGTGGCATGTCTGGGATGTGTCCAACCCTCTTCCCAGGCTCTGTTTCAGCTCATCTGGACCCATGCCTGGATTATGCTAATAGTCTCCTGACTAGTATCTGACTTAATGTCTTTCTGTTGTAATTGGATGTCACCAAATCCATATTCTCTATGGAAAACTTCACTTAGCAAGATCACAAGTGGATCCTTGTTAAACTAAGACTCTGCTGTGTAGGTGGTCAAAGGACCCATACCATCCCACAGTACTTATTCACCCACATCTCCTGATCTCCCTTTTGTTCCCGGATGCTCACCTTGGTACTGCTCTTATTACACTTGCTTCTCTTATGCTCCTACCTCTGGTAACCTCCCTTCTCCTTTCTCAAAGCCTTTTACAATTCCAAAGTTTAGGAAAACTAAACTAAAAGTCCTGTATTGCCCACTTGGTGACTGTTGACCATGGAGAGTGCCCTCATCATCACTGAAGACCCACAGCAGCTCTCGATGGTGCAACAACATTAGTTTTGGCCCCATCAGTGCCCCAGCATCTCTCTTCCTTCCAACAGCTATGAGGCACCCTGGGTCTGGAGCCACATCTTATTCTCCATGTGCTTTGCCTTGCTCACTGATCCCCCCTAAATTCCACTATGATCGAGGGGACACACTAAATAATGTGTGTGACAACTGCAAAGCACAGATCCGTCCTAGAAAAGTCAGGTCCATGTGGCTTTTGTGTAATGAGAGGTTCTTTGTCCCTGCTGGTCCCTCTGCTCTTCAGCCCCAAAGTAAACACAGAGATGCTATATTATAAAGCTGTTGGCCAACAACTAGGACTTATTATTAGCTAGCTCTGTCTTAATTATTAACCCATTTCTATTTATCTAAATATTTCCACATGGTCTTATTTTACCGGAGAAGGGTGTGGACCTGTTACTCTTTTGGCAGCCTACATGGCCATTGTTTCTGCCAACCTTTCCCAGAATTCTCCTCATCTCCTAGTCTATCTTTCTGCCTCATTGGCTGAACAGTGTTTTATTCATCAACCAATAAGAGAAACATATATACAGAAGGACATTCACCATCACTTTTGTAGTGACTCACTGCCCTTTTGATGACCTCACTGTGGAGTGAGCCCTGAGCAGAGTCTTCGAGTCTTCGTTGGAGACAAAAATTATCTCCATGAGAGCCCTGCTTTGTGTCCCCAAGACTTTGTGCCTGGCTTGTAGAGCATTGCACTTTTATAACATGCAGTGAAGGGATGCCAGGAAGTGACCATTAGTCTTTCTGGATTTTCAGAGAATGTAGCAGATTCTGATGCTACTTTCCCAGAACCTACCTCAGAAAGAAATGGGTGATTGTGGACTAAGAAGTACTCATTAGAAATTGTGAGTGGATTTTCTGTTAGCCTGACTGGCAAATGGGCACACAGATAAGATTCTTAGACTGCCTTCCTAGCCTAGGTAGGTGGGTATCAGCCAGTCTACTGGAAGCTGGCTAGAATAAAAAGGCCAAGAAAGGGAGAATTTACTTTGCCTGATTGATTGAGCAGGACTCAGACCATCCATCCTCTGGCCCTCAGCGATGTTCTCTAGCTTTCCTGGGTCACTGAGCAACACAGACACCTTGAATAAAGCTTCTTGGCAAATTCTCGGGTGTTCCATGGAGAGCCCATACCAGCAAATTGAAAATTGTGTGGGTTAGGTGGCCAGGTTGGCTAATTGCTGTCACTGCAAAAATGCCTACTTCTTCTTTCCTTTCTTGCATTATATGTTCACCTTCTAGTGGTATTCCCCCTACACTAACTATGAATTTGATCATATGGTCTCTTTTAATCAATAAGAAAAAAGTAAACATGTTTTGGTCAAAGACATGAAAAAAATTGTTTTCTGGGCTCTTACACATTTGCTGTTGAAACCTTGAACAAGGGTGGTGAATGAGCCCAGGCTAGCCATTTTGATTATGTTATTTAGTTTGTTGTCTTCCTTTTCACAATCAATGGTGAGCCAATCCTAGAAGTAGAGCCACCTTGATTACCAGCAATACCTGCCTATAGGTACACCCATGAGAGTGACTTAGGCCAGGTTAAATCCTAGGCTAATTGCTAGTTGCTTGGAAGAAGGCAACTTTAATGAGAAGTCTGATACATGTTCTTGAGATGTTCAAGGAATGACATATAGGATGAACACACAGGATTGAACAAAATAGGTAGCTATTGAATTAAACTAGAAGTGTTGTGGGATGATCTTTTTGTATACTGTGAGAATATGTCTTTGCCAATGTGTCTTCTGATTAGTTTAATAAAGATTTGAATGGCCAATAGCTAGGCAAGAGAGGATAGGTGAGATTTCTAGGAAGAGAGAGGAAGAAGAGGAGGAATCTAGGTGCATAGATTATGCCAGCAGACTTGGAGCAAGTTGAACAAGCTGTTCTGAGGAAAGGTAATTGGGCCATGTGGCAGAATGTAGATTTAAAAATATGGGTTAATTCAGTTATAAGAGCTAGCCCTGAGTCTCTGGAAGGAAGTCCTAGTGGACTTGGAAAGTGTGAGTACCTTCAGTGCAAGAAGGGCATCTGCTCCACGTCTCACTGGATTTGAAGCAGAGAAGGCTTTTGATTTCAGTCTCTTCACTCCCTCTAAGGCCCTTTCAGATCCCCAAACCTCTATTGCCCACTATATGACACATACACAAAGGAGTTATTTTAACTTGATTCAGTCACCATTGCCCTCCTTTCAGACCTGACCTGGCACCCCAGAAGTCCCTGTGAAGGCACCCCACAGTGTTCGCACCCCCTCTTTCCCTTTGCATTATCTCCACACAGTGTTGTTCCTGCTCAGCTTCCTTCCATTCTTCCTTACCCCAGCCGTCCTCAGTGCTTTCCTTAACGGTAATTAGCTCCACCACACTGGGTCAAATCACAGTCCTAGGGTGAAAACAGCACACATCTTCCATCTTATTGGATGGGAAATACTTCTAAAGCTCTTAATGGTTCTGCTCATTTGTGGCAGAAGTGTTCCTGACCATCTCTAGCCACCAGATTAAAATGAGACATAAATGGCCTTCACAACAGTGAATGGCATGGAAATCCACAAGCTGACCCATTCCAGGACTCGGCTCTGAGTTCTTCATAGGCCGAGTCCCCACTATGTCTCCTGGTCTCTTTGTCTCTCTCCATGCTCATCCTAGCTCACGGTTCTGCTGCCATTTACAAACAGATCCTCAACTCCAGCCTAACCTACTCAAACTTAGAGTTTATTAGGCTTTCCTTGTAAACACATTTCATCACACAGGAATGAGGACAGCCAGGTACTTGCCTCTGGATGCAAACAAAGAAAGAGCAGAATAGTTCGCTCTTGCCACACTCTACTGCTTAAGTGAACAAGGTTCTGTGGGTCTTCCTAAGTCTCTCCAGCCTCAGCATCACAATCACCCAGTCACTTTCTCAAGGTGCCTCTGGAAAGTTCTCAGTGCATCATCTGGGTTCTCCTGGGTTCAAAATGGAATGGGGTGGGTGAATGAACAACCCCTTCACTCATCTCCAGCTTTGGCCACTTGCAGGTCCATTCATCATAAGACTGACATTCCACCGATCTACTGAAAACTCAGCCTGATCTATTCAAAGTCCTTCTTTGATACTTCAAGTCCAAACAGCTTGGGACACAAAGCCCTTCTGTGACTAAACTATAGCATTCCCACAAACCTTACAGACTTGTCTGGCTTCCCTAGACATCTTCCAACCATAGCAAACTTTTTCCAGGCCTGTGGTGCCTGCCATGCTTCAGTCTGTGCCTTATCTAAGATATTCCTTCCTGTAACACTGCTCTCTGTTCCATGCCTACTGTTACAACATCAGGTAGTGTGATGTTTCCCCAGTAAAGTCTTCCATGAGTAGGGTCAAGGTACAAATCTCTCCTCTATCTCCCTAGATTTAGCTTTGTCACAATACCTGGCACAAATGAAGAGCATGTATTTGTGGACACAACTAGATGATTATATACATGGAACGCTGATCTTCCTTTGTAAATCTTTCTCCAGTGTGCCTCATACCCACCCTCTGCTATCCTTTTAGTAAATGTTTAAGTAAGGACTTGGTCTAAGGCTCCTTCAGGCAATTTCCCCTCCTCTCTTTTCCCATGAACCATCTTGTATAGGGTGTTACCTAAGTAACTATCTGTGTTAAACAAGGCATAATTATCACTATGAGTACATTTGGGGTTGCTTGGTCATTATTCAGCCCCACAGTGAAATACAAAAGTGTCATTTGCTTTCACTCTATACCCCCAGAAATGCCTTGAGTCCTGCTCTCCAGGATGGCACAGCAGGTACCTGAACTCACACCCTCACACACGCTGTTTTTTTCTCAGGAGGATACTCTGATATTTCTTTACATCTGGTTTTAAAGGATCATTGGAAACTTGCCCGGTGGCTGTGAAGATCAGCCCATGGTGCCATTTCTACCTATCCTTGTCTTAGAGGCTTCACTTTCACTTGCCAGAGATGTTTTCACTTGAGCATCCTTTTGACATATGGTCGGGCTGTTGTCGGGTCTACATTTTAGTGAGTTTATAGCCACTGCCATTTCCTCAAGCTGCCCAGTGAAGTCCCCTGAATTGAACCTGTACCTTTGGAGATGATCCTGTGTTATTCATTCCACTCTAGGATCTCAGAGGAGCCAGCACACAGACCTACATGTCCAGTGCCTCTTTAGGAATGAGGTTTTGTTCTCTGTTTTGCTTATGGACATAGGGAGTTCTTCAATTGGGAAATTGAGGTGAGATAGATTGCACTGGGGTAGATGAATGATAGTCATAGTCTTCAGCCTTGAAAAGCAGCATTCTGAATTCTCTTCCACTGGGCAGATTAATCCTTCTATCTGAAAGTGAAATTTTCAAAGAAAGCAGAGTTCCACCTGAACAAGTCATGTGCCCAAAACTCCAGTCAGTGTTTCCTGGATAGTCTCTTCTACCCTGGCCCAATAGGAGCATGCGTCAGTGAGTAGCAAGTGCTCTTCCCACTGGTGTGGGCTGACATTATCACCGACTTTATTTTAAAGGCCAGACAGTGTCCCGATCTGAGTTTAGGTCCCAAACATACGACTAGAGCTCAACAAACATTTGGTTTGAGTTTTGCATAACTTTTATTGTACACTGTCAAATATTACAGAGTATTTGTGACTCAGTTAGATCCTTTTACCACATAAATGTAACTACTGCTCTTTTAGTTACGTAAAAGGCCTCAGACATCTGGCAGAAGCAGTTTATTTAAATATTTTCTCACAAGAAGACAAACATACTTTCTCCCTCACTGGAAGAGCTCTGCGAGCATTTTTATAGGCCAGCTTGAGTAAGAAAATGCATTGTTCGGAGAGAAATTTAACTCCATTATAGTTTCCAAATGTTTAATACTTTAAAGAGGAAGTTCTAAAATTTAATTGATAATTTTATTATTACTCTTTGGATGTAATTAACTAGGAATGCACTTTAAACTGCTATATTCTGGTTATTGAAATGGGCTTTATGGTTTACACTGGGGGGGGGACCTCTGTCAGACTATGGGCCTCTCCCTTGGTGCACATTATTATGGTCTCCTTAGAGACCAGCAAGCAATTTTGCTGTCACTGGTCTTGTTCAAATAGTGCATGTTTGTATTTGCAATGCTCTTGGGAAAGGGTGTCGGAAAAGGATCACCAGTTAGCAGCTGACATAGTTCCTGCACACACATCAGAAAAGCTCCTCAAATAGCAAACGAACATGTATATTTCATTTTTTATGTGGCTGTTAAATGTTATATCATTAAGTCAAAAGAACATATCTGTCCCGTCTAGGTTGACTTTAGGAGGTAGCTCTTACTTTCAATACAAATGAGGGCCTGTGGCTCAACAGAAAATGCTCTTCAGAAACCAGCTAGCTAGGACTCGAGTGAAAGCAGGTCTGAAAGCATCAAATGGCAGTTCTTGTAGGGGCCCGACAGCATATTCATGATCAGCTGTCAGATACTTTACCAAGAAGGCTACAGAGAATACCAAACCTGTATGCTGTTTAGTTTAAGTTGTATATTGTTTTATTTCAATTAATCAGTTCCCATCAAATCAGATCACAGCGTCCACTCATTCATTTATTCAACAAATAAACACTTAGCAACAATAAATATGTAGCAGGTGTTATTCTGGTTTTGTGTAAAAGGTGTAAAATACAACAAGTGCTTGTTCCCTAGGCGCATTTACCCAGTGAGGGCATTAAACAAAGAGGAAGACCTAATCACAGATGCATGTTCCTTACACGGAGCCTGAGAGAGCTTGGGTTTTATATTTACTGTGTTGTGCCTACCAGTCTGTGCCCATCACTTCCATTTAGCATCCAGATGGCACCTGGGTACACAATACAACTTATTGGATAACTGAGTTAGGAATGTAACTAGCCCTATTAAAAATGAGTATGATGGCTGTCATGGCTGGGTTTTAGATCAACTTGACACAAGCTAGAGTCATCTGAGAGAAGACGGTACCACAGTGGGTTGGGCCCTCTCACATCAATCACTAATTAAGAAAATGTCCTGTAAGTCCTGGGTTTTATAAGAAAGCAGACTGAGCAAGCCATAGGAGCAAGTCAGTAAGCAGCACGCTCCATGGCCTCTGCATCAGCTCCTGCCTCCAGGGTCCTGCCCTATTTGAGTTCCTGTCCTGACTTCACGCAGTCACCGTGCTTCATCACAGCAATAGTAACCCTAAATAAGACAATGGTTAAACTACATTGTGTTGTCACTTGTGACAGCAAAAATATGGGAACAGTTTGATGTTTTAAATCTTAAGAGAAGGGTTTTAAGAAATTACAATTGATTCTAGAGAAACTTAAGGGCATCTGAACTGTGTAGCTGGAGCACAAAGCCAAACAATTGGCTCTGATTAGTCCCTAGTTCCCGTGGGCACGCTGGTCTTCCAGGTTATATTTCTTTTGAGCAGGTGCAGGACTGTGGGTGAATATCCCTGTTCACAGCAGTCGCCTTGGATCCCAGGATGGCCAGTAGAGAAAAGAGTCTTCATAGCCATTGACATAAAACAACCAAGCAAACTAGGGGACACAGACATCAGCAAGGCTTTCTAACAGGGAGTTCTAGTCTCTGTAACCTTCTATACCATTCCTAACAGCACAGCAGAACTGGTAGGGATGAAATGAGTGTGTCTAATTCTATGAAGTTTCCCTTAAGCAAAAGAGAAATGATAGCTCATCCTGTCATTTTTTATTATCCACGATTCTTTGTCCTTGTTAATGTGAATAGTTAAGAAGTCAAAGAGAAATCCTCCTTTCTGTTAATTATGGCTTTTCTTCTCACTTAATACATTATATAAAGAAAATCAGGGTGGAAGGGTATCAGGAAAAAAATTCTATACCAAACATACTGATGAATTACCCACATTATTTGGTGAGAGGATCCCCCACCCCCACCCCCGAATTAGACACTGATCTTAATGGTCAAAACAACCCTTAGGACTTTGTCTTAACTTGCTCATTATCATTCAATATGTTCAAAAGAATTATTAAATGTAGAATAATATGGTGCACCTGGTTGAGATGATGGTGAGAGATTTGGCTTCCTGTCACTTCGTTAAGGATGAATTCCACCCGAGGGCGTACTATGAACTTGGCAAATAGCATTATAATAGTAAGAGAATATTGCCTATTGGGTATCAGGAGTTGATGATTAAATTTAAGTGTGTACTGTCCACATAAAACAAATAATGCTCTTTTTTTTTAAGTTTTACTGTGAACGTTCATCACCAGTGCTGAAGATGCACAGTTGCTAATTATTGTGTTTTTAACTTGTAATATACTGTAAATTTTGTATAATACTGCTGTGACCTTATACAGAATAGAAAAGATGACAGGAGGCCTATAATTATTGTATGGGGGAAGAAATGCCTATAATTATCTACTATTTTTAGGACCAGCGTACATGGCCTCTTAATTTACATAAGCTTTAGACATTCACACATTTTCTGTCTTTGCTTGTGGATGATAAATTTTTCTCAAATGAAATCAAGAAGATATACTGTTATATGAGAGTTAGCCAGCTAAGGGCTTGATTACAACGAACAAGCTTGTATGTCAGCTTAAAAATAAAAAAGGACCATTTATTTGGATGGGATTTGTTTAAGGCAGGATTCAAAACACACACACACACAAAAAAAAAAAAAAAAAAAAAAGGAAAAGGAAAAGGAAAAAAATCCACCATATTACTATACTGGGGCCTGATAAGGTGTGATTATTTTTTAGAGAAGGCTAAAGTTAAATTATCTTGTGGAAAAGCATTAACCTAACAAAGAGAAAATCTCTAGGATATTTATCACATGGACGGTGATTATGACAGCATGTTCTTATTAGAGATGAATATTTGGTGCTGATTAAGGTTACCCCCTTGAGCGCTCAAGGCAGCCAAGCATGCTCTGGAGAGGCATTGCACCTGTCCCGTGAGCTCCTGTGTCTAGCTAGGAGTGTCATCCCAAACTGAGGGGACCCTCTTATAGAGCCCACCCTGGCAGGGCCCATATCTAAGCAGCTGGGGAAATGGTTGGGACTGGGAAGTTTTCAAGTCAAGCGCTATAAAGATATATTACAAGAATGGAGTGGTAGCAGGATCTGCTGGCCCTCTATTCTGCCTCACAGGTGGAAAGGACATGAGTGGACTTGGCCCCTGAGGGCCTACTGAGGGGTCCCACTTCAGGAAATCTGCTAAGCCCAAACTTAAATTCCCTTCTTTATCATGGAATTTTTCAGTAAAAAGATTAAAAATGACTACCGCAAAAATAGCCTGTTTTCCTAAAGCATGTACTACAAATGGTATTAAGTGGGGGCTTTATGGTGTGTGCATTTTAGAAAATGACTATTACTTTAGTTATCTAGTGATTACAAATATACTGTTATAATTGATTTCTTACAATTTATTCTATTTTTGACTGGGAGGGTATATGTATATGAACACAGATGCCCTTGGAGACTAGAGGCATTGGATTCCCCTGGAGCTGGAGTTATAGGAGGCTGTGGACTGTCTTGCATGGATTCTAGGAACTGAATTCAGGCCCTTTTAACCAATTATCCATCTTTCTAGACCCTATAATTATAATTTAATGGTTTGCATATGATAGTTTTTAAAAATGTCAACTAAGGCATAGACAGCGAGCCCATGGATCCTCCTGTCTCAATTCCCCACTACTGGGATTATGAGAGAACACTACCAGAAGACTTTTTATGCTGCTTCTTGGGACAAAACCCAAGTCTTCATGCTTACAAGGCAATCACTTCAACTTATTGAACTCTCTCCCCAGCTTTATAGAAAATCTTGAATAAAAGGTGGCAGTATTTTTATGTGAACTTGCTTTGACATATTAGAATATTAGAAATGGTATACAAATTCATTGCGATTGAGAGCAATGCCTACCGCAAAGTTTTTGATACTTCTGGTCATGGAGACTTTTTTCTTTCACGGAGCTTTAGGGGTAGCTAAAGAGACAGGGCTGTGGGTTTCGTGCTCACCCACTAAGGACCACTGTTGTCAGAACACCAGTATAGTTTGCCTCAGTTTCCAAGACCTTGGCACTGCTTGAGTCCTGGCTAGAAGGAGGCCTAGAATGAATGATGTCCCGGCAGTGGGAACACTGCACCCACCCTGGAGCCAGGAGGTAGCTGATAAGCATCTGTAGCTGGATTCCTAGCAGGAGAAATACTTAATACTTTCCTAGGGTCCAGGAACCAAGTATCAGGTCAGGGTTGGTGGATGTGACTTGGAAATAAAAGAAAGCAGGCAGCCGTCTCCAGAGGCATAATTGCTTATTTGGTCAGAAAGACAGAAAAGGCTGCAGTGTCTCTTCACAAGTGGAAACTACTCATGTGGCACAGGGCACTTGGGGTTTTACAGTACAGAAAGGGGCAAACTTTGGGGATGGAAGAGTCCATCTGCAGTTCAGTACCCTGCTGTCTGCAAGTGGTAGACACTGGTGGGTTTGGTGTGTGGGTCTCCTGATCTGAAGCTTCCACGGGTGTGATGCACAGGTGTGACCAGTCAGTCGGCTTTCCAATCCCGAGCCTCTCCATCACCCCATGGTTTAGGGTACTAGTCTGTCACCCTCTCTTTAGATCCAGTTTCGCCACAAAAGGGAAAGAGACTGTTTTCAGTTGAGTAGCAGAGAACATACCTAGAGTACTCTGCCCATAAGACAGAAGCCAGTTTCCAGAGGATGAACACCATAGGAAGAGTTGAGTCTTTAACTTGGTTGTCTGCTGCGACTTGACAGGACTTTCCTCAGCAGACCGGACCTGGTGTGGAACAATGGGTGTGTCAAGAAAGTGGTGACTTCAGAACAGGGCAAGGGTGTGTAAGTCTTCAGACAGGTTGGAAGTCCATGCTTGAATGCCACCTGAAATATGATCTGTGGCCAGAAAGGTGGAGAGCAGGTGTGTGTGTGTGTGAGTGTGTGTGTGTGTGTGTGTGTGTGTGTGTGTGTGTGTGTGAGTGTGTGTGTGTGTGTTGTGGGGGTTGGGTTGTGCAAATAAATGGGGGGACTCAGGGGAACTAGTCCTTCAGGAGAAGTATCAGAATAAGATGCCTTGATCCAGTTGCCCCTTAAAGCTAAGCACACCAGCTTGGGGTCAATTTTGAAGCAGTCTAAGCTACAAAGTCCACAATGCAAGTCAAGCCACTCTAAGAATGAACAATAAACTCTTTTGTCAGAGTTTGACGGCAGTGGGGAATTTTGACTTCCACGGAGTTTGAAATGTGCTTGTTTTCTCACCAAAGCTGAGACCCATTTGCACAACAAGCAAAAAGACAAGGTAAACAATGTCTTTGGCGACTTTCCAAGATCGTTTTTCTCTGGATGGTATCTCAAGAACCCCGTGACACCTCCTCACCCAGAAGTAAACTCAAACACTGGGGATTCTTTCAATATTCAAAAAGGGTCACTTCTTTGAAATGTGGTGACTTTCCCAGAACAGCGTTCTCATTTAAATTACATGGATATCAGAGGAGTCCAGGCCAGGAGGTGAAGTAGAGCAAACCCACATTCTTTGACTACAAAAGCAAATGCGTATTTTTGATGAGTCTGCACTGGCTGCCTTCGCACCATAGAATGCTGTTTTCTTCCCCTTTGCCTACCAGGAATGTCATAAGTAGGCATAAACAAATGCCTTCGTTATTTATCCTTGTCTCACTACACTAAATCATTGTATGTGGGGAGTTGGCTGTTTTCTGTGGTTGGCAATTGCTTGTGCTAATGGATCCCTGGTTTGCATCCTGTGATTGTTGTCGTGCAAGAGAGCACCCGTTAGACTCAGAGCTGTGTAAAAACTAAAGACAAGAGATGAGGGGTGGTGTTCCATCACCCTGACCTTTGGCACATTGTAGCCCACCACGTTCTATGGTGATTAAGAAACTTATTTGTCCTCCGTGGTTACGGCAAAGTGAGCCGCAGTATTCGTTCCCAGGTGATGAATTGTCTCTCCTAGAAATTAGGGGAGTAGGAAGTCCTCTCTATGTTTTCATTAGAGTGACCATGCCCCAACAGAAGAAATGGCAAGCAACAGCAGGTTTTCCAAATGAAAACTCTGGCTTGCATGATAATTAAATAACTTTTTGTGCTGTGCTGGGAAAAGCTGTTGGACACACCATCTCCTCATCCCTTACATGAGATTCCCAGGGGATAGGCTAGAAATCCAGAAGTCACAGACATCAAGTCATCCGTCTCTGAGCCGCTGATGCCCCTGATTCTCTGTCAGTGGAGCCACCTTTGTCTTAATTACCCATTGCCTTTGGGCATCTGTTACAGAAAAGCTGTCCTTTCACTTCCTTACCAACATCACTCCAACCCACACCCACAGTGCCAAGTGACTCAACTCAGCTCCTTTCTCCAACACGGCGCCTGTAGCTTTCCTACACAGTCTGGGCACTATGCCAAGAGTTTTATAGGCCATTGTCTTCAATCAAACAACTACGAAATGAGGTGTGTGCTTTCCAATGGCAACTTCTACGGTACCTTGCAAATAGTCATATACTAGAAGATCTGGGGCCAGTATGGGAGACCAGTTACACTTATGGCCCCAATTATTTGCTCCTTTGTCTTAGGCTTTCTATTGTTGAGGTGAAACACTATGACCAAAGCAACTTGGGGAGGAAAGGGTTTGCTTATCTTACACTTCCACATCATTGTTCATCTTTGAAAGAAGTCAGAATAGGAACTCAAATGGAGCAGGAACCTGGAGGCAGGAGCGATGCAGGGACCACGCGGGGGGGGGGGGAGAGGGACTTAATGGCTTGCTCACCATGGCTTTCTCAGCCTGCTTTTTTAGAGAACCCAGAACCACCAGCCCACCAGCATCACCCACCATGGCCTGGACCCTCCCACATCAATCACTAGTTAAGAAAATGTAACACAGGTCTGTCCCAGGCTGATCATGCTGAGGCTCTTTCTCACCAGAGGCTCCCTCCTCTCTAGTGATTCTAGCTCTCCTCAAGTTTACATAAAACTAGCCACACACACCTCTTGTGCTCTTGCCCTTTGCCATGTAACTGTAGTTTATCAGGAGGAGGAATCCATTTCCCATCCTTTTATTCTGAATTCAGCCATGTGTTTTGATTTGAACAATGAGATTATAGCATAAGCCATACAAACAGAACCTTACATATTTCTGTTTGTGCTTTTGTTCCCTCCCATGGACACGAGGAAAAACATCTCCAGACAGGGAGTTGGAGGATGGAAGGAAGCTCATTGGTCATATCTAAATTACTTCATTTGTCCCATGCTTGGTCATCTATGATCAGTTTCTAACCAGCCAGTCTCTGGACTTGTGAGAACAGCCAAGAGCTGCCCACATATCTAGGCTTCAAAATCTATCACAATGATTTCTAACAAGGTCATCTTCCTGTTAAAACCCAACCCACAATCCAGTTCATCAACCTGCTTATATTAGAATTCTCTAGAGAGATGTAATTAATAAGAGAGTAGTTATAGATTGCTCTAGTTTGCTTTGTTTTTGTTTGTTGTTATTGCTGTGATAAAACACCATAATCAAAAGCAACTTATTGAGGAAATGGTTCATTATATCTTACAGGTTACAGTCAATCATCGAGGGAAGGCAGGGTAGGAACTCAAGATGGGAACTGAGGCAGAGACTATGAAGGTACTCTGCTTATGGTTTGCAATCTGTGAGTCATTCAACTTGCTCTTTTATTCAGCCCAGGACCACCTGCCTCCAGGTGGTGCCTCCCACAGGGAGCTGGATCTTCACACAGCCATCATAATTTAAGAAAACAACCCACACACTTGCCCGAAGGCCAGTCTGATGGAGGCACATTCTCTGTTGAGTTCCATCTTTCCAGATGACATTAGCTGACATCAGACTGACCAGTAAGATTTATTATGGGAAGTGTCTCACACAATTAGAGGCCAAGAAATTCTATGTTGGACCATCTGGAAGCTACAGAGTCTAGGACCTGGCATGGTTCAGCTCAGATACAAAAGCCTGGAAAAGGGAGGCCAGTAGTGCAATTCTTAATGCAAGACCAATGGCCTAGGGGCCTAGAAGGCTGTTGATAGTCCTGACTCCAAGGACAGAGGAACTTGGAATTCTCATAATCAAGGGCATCTTGCCCTAGGACAAAGACAAAGATTATTTCCCTTTCTTCCAGCAGTTGTTTTGTCTGACACCCACTAGAAGATCTGCACTGAGAATGGATTTTCCACACTCTGTCTACTGGTTCATGCCAGCCTTTTCTGGAATCAACAGACATGTCAAGAAACAGGATTAGCAGCCACACAGACATCTGTATCAGTTTACGTTTCTGTTACTGTGATAAAACACTATGACCAAGGCAAGTCTCAGAAGGAAGGGTTTATTTGGTTTGTGGTCCCAGAGGGTGAGAGGCTGTCATGGCAGGGAAGCATGGCAGCAAGCAGAAAGCATGTAGGCTCAAACAGAAGCTAAGGGCTCACATCTTGAATGGCCAACAGGAAGAAGGGAGCGTGAACTGGGAATGAAGTGTGGTTTTTGAAACCCTAGAGCCTGCCCCCATCGACCTACTTTCTCCAGCAAGGATACGCATCTTAAACCTAGCCCAACAGCACCACCACCAGGTGGGGAACCAAGTGTTCAAACATCTGAGCCTATGGGGACAATGTCACTCAAACCACCAAAGCATCCCTCAAGTCAGTCAAGCTGATGCATAAAATGATTCACACACTACCCATTTTCCAGTAACCCTCTCTTTGCTGCCTAAAAGACAGCATATGGTTTCATATCTGGCAAGCAAAAAAGCTTATGAGTAGCCAGTCCATCTTAACAATAAACGACAAAAACAATAAAACTGAACAAAAGAATCAGAGAAAAAAAATCAACAACTTTCCTCAATGCATTCACAGGTCAAACATGACTCTCAAAATTAGAGAAACAACAGGCAGGTCTGGAGAATCACCGATTACCAAAGCAGAGACTTTTACAGGAGTCAGTGATGGCGTACCACAAGTAACAAGATGTGACTGATACACACCAAAGTTCAGCATAGACTAGTCTTGGTGAGCTAAAAACTCTAGGAGATACCCTGCCTTCCAGTGAGTTCTACTGCCCAGAGTGAAGTCTGGGGCAACACTCTTCATGGTTCTGTCATGGGGAGGAAGAAAACTAGCCATCCTAAAAATATACTTGTTCTTAACAAAATACATCTTCAGGAAAATCTATTTTATCTATTAAATAGATTAACCCTCTGAACTCTGACTGCAAACAGTGCACAGAGAGGAGCTAGGTCTCTTCATGTCCATGGGAGGAAACAAAAGCACAAAATCATTACAAAAATCAGACAGGAAATAAATCTAACTCTATCCCCTTCTAGAAACCATGCCCCACATAATGTAGGGAGAAAAACTGGGGGTCCTTTGTGAAGTTTGCAGTTTAAGGTCACAAACCCGTATAAAGGCTGAGACCTAATCAGGAGGGAACATACACACAATGTTGTCCTTTCTCGGACCTCTTCCCACCACAACACAAAGGATCCAGTTTGCTCTAATTCCTCTCACCCAATAGACCATGTCTGGATTCCAACAAAAGAATAAAAACTATGCTAGAAAGGAAAAGCAAACAATGAAACCCACCAAATAGCCTGAGGAAACATAACCAGATTCAGGTATGGCAGGATTGTTGTAGCTATTAGATGATGAATTTAAATACACTATGATTTCTATGCTAAGAGGTCTAAGGGGGAAATCAGACAGCATGGACGAACAGAGAGATAAGCATAGAGATGGAAAATCTAAGAAGGATAAAAAATGCTAGAGAATAAACACATCATGATAGAAATTAAAAACACCACTGGGCTGTGTTACACGCCTTTAATCCCAGCACTCTGGACACAGATGCAGGTAGATCTCTGAGTTCAAGGCCAGCCTGGTCTACAAAGGGAGCTCCAAGATAGCCAGGGCTGTTACACCGAGAAACCCTTGAAAAACAGCAACACACACACACACACACACACACACACACACACACACACACACACCAAAAAAAAAAAAAAAAAGGAAAAAGAAAAAGAAATTAAGAATGTCCTTGATGCTAGACCAGGGCATCTTAATTTATACTTAAACTCTTTATCCTCTTGCCTGGGAAATATTTATACAATGCTGGATATGTAAGTAATATAAAATAAGGATATAAATAAAACATTTACTGATAATAAATCATGAGTTTATTTTAAAACAATTTTGGTATATATTATAACTTCACAATTTTTAAAGACTAAAGCAAATTTACACAGCAATGAGGTAGATGTGCTTGTCTGGCTAATACAATCCAATCCAATTGGTATGGTAATTTAATAGTTACATGTAGTAGTCAAAGTTGTTGTTTTCTGAAACTGAACTATTATATTTCTCTAAGAGCAGAAAGCTTTATGTGTACAATAAAGAAGCTGAAGCCCATTACACGGGTCAAGTATGAGTTGGGTTGTTTCAGGCCGTGTTTGCTGGCACTGTGCAGTGAGATCACTGGGTGATGTGGTCACTGCAATGTATGGTCACTGAATTGTGTGGTCACTGTATGGTGTGGTGACATTTCCTGGGCAACATGTGTTGGGCATAGAGCCAAGGCTGCAGTGAAACCCCATGAAGCAACATGGATGACCAGAGCCAAAACACCCCCAGATTTGATTTTTAAATTCATTTTGTCATTTAATGCTCAGAAACATTTTATTGTTGTCAAATTATTCAAGCCCCATATTTGGTTGTGCAACCGGATACTGGGGCACAGCCAACAGCTAAAGAAGGATGGACAGGGAATGGGTTGAGGAAATAATCCTGAACTTATTAAGTTTTTTGAGATATAATGCTAATGCAACAAAACCCATCCCTTTTCTCTAAGAAACAGGGCTGATTCTGAAGTTCAAAGCCTAATACCTATTATGTCCTCTGAAAATGAAATGCTTAGGTATAAATAAAACAAAACATATATAAGTTCTATCTGAGGAAAATGACAGATGAAAGAAGCTAACAAGAACTAAAGAAATGGACAGAGCCCCATATTATGAATAGTAAAAATAATGTCAAAATGCCATTTCTTCCTGATACTGTCATTTTGGCCAAAGTTCTAGCAATTTATTTTGTGTAATTGTCAACAGAGTCTACAGTTTTGTGGAAATGAAAGGACCCAGAATATTCAGGACAAGGTTGCAGGAGAAGAATGAAATTGTAAGACTGAGTCTACTTGAAATCACCACTTACTCTAGAGCTTCAAGGTCATGTTACCAAAAGAAAGAAAGAAAGAAAAAAAAAAAAGAGCAATGATACAGAATACAGAGTCTTGGAGCAAACCATAGAGACAGGTACAGTCAGCTGACCTCTAACTGTTGCAAGACAAAGACAACACAATAAAGGAAACATAGCCTATTAGCAAACAACTAGAAATCAACATTTAACATGGAAAACAAAGAATCTGAACACAAATCTTGTTCCCTTGTCAATGAATCACAAACAATGAACTCACAAACATAAATATGAAACACAAACTCACCAAGCAAGGTGTAATCCCATCACTTTACAGTCTGAGGCAGGAAGATGGTGAGTTTGAAGCTGGCCCTGGGTACATAGTAAGTGTGAAGCCAATCTGACCTACATAGCAAGACTGTCTTAGAAATAATGCCTGGGAATGTAGCTCAGCAGTAGCCTGCTGTGTGTGTGGCCCTGGGTTCCATCCCAGTCCTGGGAAACAAAGTATCAGAACAGACATTTAAAATGCTAAAGTTCCTAGAATGTTGGTCTTGGTTAAGACTTCCCTTCTTGAGTGGTTGTGGTGTAGCCTACTTGTTTCTGTTAGCATTGACTATGAATTTAAACAGTGAGACACCACTATCAATCTATTAGAATGGCCAAATCTGAAACACCAACAGCACTAAATGTTCTCAGGCACATGGAACAACAGCATCTGTCATTTTGTTGTAGATGAGGAAGCAAAATGCTACAGCCACCTAGCAGATGGCTTAGTGATGTGTTTACAAAACTAAACACACTGTCGATGTATGATCCAGCAATTGAGCTCACGCCATTCTCCAAAAACAAGTTAAAAAATTATGTTTATACACAATTTTGCATATGGCTAGTTATAGTGATAGCAACTCATAATTGCTAAAACTTGGAAGTCATCTTTGAGTAGATGGATAGTTAAGTGCATAGCTGAGCATCCAGACAAGAAAATATCATTTACTGTTGGAAAAGAGATCCAACCATGAAATGACATGGGGGAAACTTAATGCATGCAACTCAATGAAAGCTAACGTGAAAAGTCTGCATTATGACAGCAACCATATGATGTTCTGGAAATAGCAAAGCTATGGGAGTGGTAGAAGGATTAGTGGTTGTCACAGGTAGGAACAACTAGGGAAGCAGGAGGGGGTTTAGGACTGTGAAACGCTTCTACTTAACACCATAAAGGTGGGTCCATGGTCCACGGTTGTGCCTCTGTGAAAACTCTGGATGTCTGAGTCCCAGTGCGAAGCCTGATGGTCTTTAGGTGGTAACAATGTATCTTTATGATGTGTCATTGCCAGTTCAATTGTAGTGAACATGCCACACTCCACACTTGAGAGGTGTTCATGCTGCAAGGAGCATTAGAGAATTCTCTGTGCTTTCTTCTTAATTTTTCTGTGATCTTAGGATGACTGGAAAAATAAGTCTATTTTGAAATAAGGAAATTAAACTAAGTTGCTAACAATTGAAGCAAAGTAGAGATTTATATCCCTTTAGGAGAGCAACCCGAAACCTTTCTTTCTCAGTGTGTGGTTTCTTCCCTGGCCAGAGCAGCCTGCTATGGGCCAAGATTATTCCTCATCCATTCTTGTATCTTCCCAGATTCAATATCCTTCTTTCTTTGTTCAACCATACCCTACACATTTTAACAATTAAAAAATTGTTTTCTGCCTGGTGTGGTGGCATACACCTTTAATCCCAGCACCTGGGAGGCAAAGACAGGGGTATCCCTGAGTTTTGAAGCCAGCCTGGTCTACAGAGAGAGTTCCAGGACACCCAGGAGTACATAGAGAAACCTTGTCTTGAAGAACCAAAAAATAAAATAAAATGAAATACTTCTTTTACATGTATACATTACAACACACATGTGGAGGTCAGAGAACAACTTTTGGGAGTCTGTTTTCTGCTTCCACCATATGGGTACCAAGGACTGATCTCAGTTCATAAGGCTCGATGACAAGTGCCCTTACCAGCTGAGCCAACTCGTCAGCCCCGTTTTAACAATTTGATAGTGGCTCTGCCTCCTCTGGAAGACCTTTTCTCTCTCTTTCTGTCTCTGGCCTCTGAACTTTTCTGCAACTGTGGCAACCACATGGCAATTAGCCCTGGCTTCTGTGCAGATTCATTCAGAACAAGGACCTTGCCTGATGATTTGTGCAGTATTCCTCAGATTTGCCAATGTTTAATTAAGTGTAGATACCAACCTATACTGAAACTTCAGAGCAGTAAGTGGCCGACAGGTTTCCACATGGAAATATGCATTGAGAATCCCTGTGTCGCTGGCCATTAGTGGAAACTCAAAACTGGCATTCACACCTATCTTCTAATTTCCCAGGTGATGGACTCTGGGAGGTGTTGTTCCTATTGATGATGAAGACTTGAGGCTCTCAGTCCTGTGGCACTGCCAGGTCACTGCAGTCTGGCAAACCCTATGTGGCTTATTACCAGAGCTCTCCTACCACACTGTGCTCACTGTGGGGCATCTGAAGATGAGCCCATTTCAGAGACTGAGGGTCTGAGCAGGCTTCTTCCAGGCCAAGAAGTGTTCGGGCAAGCCATCGCTCCTTCGCCCTGATCTCTAGCTCAGCCTTCTCTACTGTGTGCAGTGGAGAGGGGGTGGCCTTCAAATTTGATAACAGGATGAGAAAGGTTATGTGAAAGCTGCAGACCTCATGGCTGCAGACGTTCCCAGTCCCACCCACACTGGTTCTAACGGTTACACCGTTAGAGCAAGGGAACACCTGTCCTGACTGAGCCCCTTCTCCAGAGAAATCAGATTCCTTTCAGTGTGGCCTAACGATACACACATTTCAGGAGGTAGAGACTTTGCCTTGTTCAAAATAATATGAGCCATAATCTCAATCTTGTCATCTTGTGTTTATAGTTCCAAGTATTCAAGTATAACTTATGCTTTCACGTCTGTCCGTCCATAAGAGTAAAACCTGTTTCTTTGTCACCAGTCCAGACAACTCCACAGGGTTTTGATAGCATGTGTGCCATGTGGATTTGTGGTGCTTACAGAGGTAGCTACATGCACAAGGTTCTAATTGAATTATTCTAAAAACACAAATATTTTGCTGGGCTACAGAAACACACATTAAATATCTGAATCTACAAACTGCTGACAAACAGCACCCTCCCTAACAAAAGAGAGCAGTTTAGTAGCAGCGCTGGCAATATGTTTGTTAAGATCTTTAATTAGGGACAGGTTTCCCAGCAGCCTCTGCAGGCAAAGGTGTAAATGGAGAAACTGTCCCAGCCTGCATGCTCCATGGCGGTTGTGTTCTGAGGACAGATGGGCTGGTGAGGAAACTGTGAACGGACACACGATAACAGAGCACCCTGTAATTCCAACATCGGCTCATTAGCAATCTGTCAGAGCTTTTAATACGGATGCTGGTGAAAATACAGAAACGGTGTGATTGTTTTGAAACCGGGTCCCTCTCTAGCTGGAAAGGCCAAATGGATGGGCACAATGGCTATTAATAAAGCAATAATGTTTGGGGAAACATGGGTGTTTGGATGCTTTGCCTTCTTACTGGAAGTGATGATTTCAAGCATTTTTGGACTATTACAGGAAGCTGAGATGACAATGGCTTCATGATGGGAGTTGTTAATAAATGAAAACCCAAGCCAGCATAGTAGATATATGGAGAACAGGAAGCCATTCTAGTCTGCAAACCTATTATATTCCAAAGACTTTGTATTTATGATCTTACTTAATTTTCATAGCAGTTAATGAGAGTTTTACCCCCATTTCTTGGACATGGGAGTAACTGAGCCCCAGAGAGGATATGCAAGGCTGTGTCATGAAGATACCGTGGCTGGTAGCAAGACAATTTTGTTTAAACACAGCTCTTTACAGTGGCAATGCCAATCTTTGTTGTGCTGCATTGCAGAGCCTCTGGAGCTTATGTGCAAGGAGAAATGGCTGGATTCTTATCACCTCACTGTGGACTCTTGTGGGCTCCAGAAGCTATGCTGGCCTTGACATTGGTCAAGTTGTCTAAAAATTTGAAGGGCACAAATAGACACAGATTATTTGAAGTATATGCTCTTAAATTCCTTTTGTGGGAACAACCCCACTTCCATGTGGAGGTGTGTGTACAGGTTATGAAGAGTTAAGCTAATGGTCTGTAAAATTTAGGAACTCATAATTTATCATTTCAATGGTGTGCAAATGGTTGTGAAGGCGGAGGTTTAAATGGTTAAATCACCAGATCCAAGATAAATGATAAATAGGTGTTTATTAGGGAAGGACTTACACAGATAAGAGTAACCACTGAGGCCTTCTTGCTCCAGAAGATGCAGTCTCTACCCTTTCAATGCTCTCCAGAGCCCCAGAGAGCAAGAGCCAGTCCCTCACCTACCTTAATTAGTCACATCTGCCCCTGAAACCACGCCCAAAGGGTGTGGCCCAAAGGGTGTGGCCCAAAGGGTGTGGCAGGATGCCTTGGTTAGAAATTGGAGTGTGATTGCATGGGGCAGAATAATGACCTGTGGGATCTACTGCTTGATTCGGATGCTGTTTGTGTTAGTGTGCTTGCTTAGTGGGAATTGGCAGCTGTAAATTTACATTTTGGGCAGTTTTCTGTACCTGTGTATCATACTTCAGTGATGTTTACCAAAAGAAAGAAACAATGTTTTCTTAAAAGGATCCTTGTTCTTTCTTTCTTTCTTTCTTTCTTCCTTCCTTCCTTCCTTCCTGTTTTTTTAAAGATTGGTTTACTTATTTATTATGTATACAGTGTTCTGCCTGCATGTCAGAAGAGGGCACCAAGTCTCATTACAGATGGTTGTGAGCCACTATGTGGTTGCTGGGAATTGAACTCAGGAACTCTGGAAGAGGTCCTTAGTGCTCTTAACCTCTGAGCCATCTCTCCAGCCCCTCCTTGTTCTTTCTTTAGTGGTTTTGGAGTCTGGAGATTGTAAGCAAGGCAATCTGTCGACTTTGTTTGTTGTGTTAGTATGTGCACTGATGTCAGCATGCCCAGATCTTGGCTATGGAGAAACACTTTTGTTGTTGTTGTTTGTTTGTTTTGCTTTTTCAAGACAGGGTTTCTCTGTGTAGCTTTGGAGGCTGTCCTGGCACTCGCTCTGGAGACCAGGCTGGTTTCAAACTCACAAAGATCCACCTGCCTCTTGGAGAAACACTTATAATCTTTTATTGTCACGTTTTTTTTCTTTACTGAGATGATCTCATGCATTCTAGGCTGGTCTCGAACTCACTAGGTATGTGGGGATGATATTAAACTTTTGATCTCTCCTGCCTCCACCTCCTGGTTGCTAGGATTACAGGTGTATACAACATGCTTGGTTTGTGTAGTAGCTGAGGCTCAAGCCTAGGGCTCCTTGCACAGTAGGCAAACACCCTACCTTCTGAGCCCCAACTTTACTGTCACTTCTCAAAACCCTGGAAAACCTGGGATAGAAACAGAATTCTCCTCAAATGAACAAGTCATTGAAGAGGATCTTGGAAGTACAGCTTCCTCATCTGGTGCCTCATATTGGTAGCCATCTGTGTACATTGCAGCCATACACCTCTCCTCCCCTCTGAGAAACCAACTTTTCCAGGCTACACTCAGAGTTCATGTATCTCCGCTTGTGTGTTCTTCTCCACTTTTCTTATGGCCAGGCTCTCTAGTATAAAAGTCAAAGGACTTCTTGTAGAGGATTTATGTCTCAATGGACACCCAAAGGGTGGTTCTGAAGGCCTGTGAGCAGACTTAGCTTGTTCATCTGTGAACTTTGGAAACATGTGTCTGTCCTTAGAACACTCACCCCCTTCAGGAAACTATCTTCTGTTTTTAAACTAAAAACAAACAAAGAGCTGTAAATGAGGCAGAGTGCTGAAATGCATACATAGCTAGCCCTTGTCCAAAAGGAATGTGCAGAAAAGTTTACAAGATATATATCTCCCAAAGAAGTGCATTTCCGGGACCAACAGTGTTGCCAGTGAGGCAAGGATGCAGGGTCTGGTCTTTTGTCTTTCTGACTAAAGCAGGGTCTCTAGGTGTGGGACTTTTCTTTTTGTTTTTGAGATAGGGTTTCTCTGTGTAGCCCTGGCTGTTCTGGAACTCACTCTGTAGACCAGGTAGCCTCAAACTCAGAGATCTGCCTGCTTCTGCCTCCTGAGTGCTGGGATTAAAGGCGTGCACTGTCACTGCCCTGAAGGCATTTTTATTTGCAGTCTATATACCTAAATAATATAATTAGTTTTAATTGCCATTTATATGTTGTACTTACAGCAAACACATATCACCTCTGTGTGCTATTAGTTCAATAATGTGTTAAAACAGAAAAGTGAATATTTTATGTATGGTTTCTGCTTTCTTGGAAAGGTACGTGTGCTCTAGCACCCACTGTAGTTTGTCGTCATGAATTCAAAAGACAGAGCCACTGTCTATCTAACACACAGAAGACTAGGAGAAGAAGGACGTCTCAGGCCAGCAGCTATTTCCACGGATTGGCACATCTTTCTGAACGCAGCAGTGGGTTTGGGGCTGACGTTCATATATTAGGGAATTTTTGCTCACCGGAACCAATGCCTTTTTGCATGAAATAAGAATGGTGCAGAGTGGGGCTGGAGCGATGGCTCAGCAGTTAAGAGCACTGGCTGCTCCTCCAGAAGACCTGGTTCTGAGTTCTTAGAACATATGTGGCAGCTCACAACCCATCTGTGACTCCAGTTCCACCAGATCTGAACTCCTATTTTGGCCTCTGCAGCACCTGTCCTGCAAGTGGTACACAGACACACATGTAAGGTAAAACACTCACATACATAAAATAGAAATAAGTACATCTTTCAGGAAGGTAGTGATGGTGGTGGTGGAGGAGGAGGGTGCAGAAGGTTAAGGCATGCATTTCCTAATTTGGCACATGAATTGAGCAGATGAGGGAAAGGCCCAGCTCATGTGTATTTAGAAGCTTTGCAACGATGGGGCAGAGTGCCGAAGAAAAGAAAGGTAGTGAACTTTGATGGGGATGTCCTTCTGTACACTGCGAATATACGTTGCTTTTATTGGTTGATGAATAAAGCTGTTTTGGCTTATGACAGAATACAGCTAGGTGGGAAATCCAAACACAGATAGAGAAAGAAGGCCAAGTCAGGGAGATGCCATGCAGCCCCCGGGGAAGCAAGATGTGAGGTAACAAGCAACAAGCTTCATGTTAAAATATAAAATATTAGAAATGGGTTAATTTAATGGTGACAGCTAGTCAATAATGTGCCTGAGCCACTGGCCAAACAATTATAATTAATATCAAGCCTCTGATTGTTATTCAGGAAGTGGTGGGTGGGACGAAAAGCCTCAACAATAGAACTTGCCATGGAGCCTGCTTTTATACATTCCGTCAACCTCTTGCCCCTCAGAGTCCTGTTTCTTTCTCTGTCTCCTCTTCCTCACATTGAAAAAAATTGTGAGAATGAGAATTCCTGAAAAAAAAATTCCAAGAGCTTGCCTCTCAGGCTTCAATTGAAGATACTTTTCTTGGTCTGATTTTGTCTTAAATATTGTCAGGATGTACCATCATTGATTGCAGCAAACGACACTGGGACCACATTGCTCCTCACTGTGGAAATGGTATGAGCTCAGCATGCTGCTGAGCAGACATGTGTCTGTATTAAACCGTTTCAGGCAGGGTGCCTCCCTGGGACTCTCTTCTCCTAATAGTTGTCCAGAGTTTGTGCTGAAAGGGTTCTGTCAATCAAGCCTGGAAATCTACTTCACATCCTAACCAGGGTTAACAAAATGCAGTTGCCAGGCTCTCCCTCCGTGCAGGGGTCACTGTTGCTGGTTTTGACATTATCATTGAGACCCTGTAAAAATGCCTCATTAGAACTGATGCTCACTGTTAGTACACACTCTTAATACCAAAAAAAAAAAAAAAAAAAAAAATTCGTCCAGAAAGAGTGTTTGCTTTACACAAAGCTGCCAGAGGAGAGGTCTCATATCAAAAGCCAAAGCCAACAGGAAGTCAGGCAGGCTATGGGTCTTTTCACACATACCCTGGAGAGGGACTGCATGCATGGGGATTGTGACTCTTTTAGGTATACTGGAACCAAGACAATTTACCATGCAGTGTCTTTGCTAGCACCCTGACTAATCAGTGGGAAGACAAGAATGCCAAGTGAAAAGACTTATTTTGAAAGAATAGCAATATGTCACAACACAGAAAGCTTATGACAAATTACTAGCTTCAAGAAGAGGGGAAAAAAATCCCTTAAATCAATGAAGTCCCTATTTGGGCACACAGTCCCTATATCATACTCTCTTCCTTTTTTCTAAGATTAGGACCTTTAGGCTAACTGATTGCAATTTACTTTGGAAATAAATGTTTATCCTTTGGTTAGTGGATGGAGTCACATTCAAACACCTCACATTGAGAGGATACTGGGAGGTCAGCATACTGGAGGGACTAGAGAGATTTCAAACAGATTCTGTGTTCTGGAAAGCTTCAGCTGACTACCTCTGAGGAGGGAAAAAAGGCAGAATAAACAAACAGAAGCAGGTAGGGCTGGGTACTCTCATCTGGCGACTTCTCAGCACAGTGAGATTTCACTGAGCTGTGCAACAAAGCAGGAAACTGAGGCAGCATGCCTACTAATTAGACTTCACTGTAGTTTATTGAAGGTTTCCATTTGGAGGCAAGGTTGGGAACTTCACAGGAACGGAGAAGAAAATGGCTTGTCGTGGTTGGTACAGCTATTCTTAGGAAAGATTTAATGAGGCTCTCTGGGCATTGTCTTCCTAGTACAACCAAATGGCTGTGGTGGCTGTGAGGTCATGTGACATTCATGAAGGGATGCTGTGAGGTCAGGTGGCATTGACATGAGGGAAGCTGTGAGGTCACATGACATTGGCATGAAGGGAGGCTGTGAGGTCATGTGGCATTGACATGAAGGGATGGCTGTGAGGTCACCTGACATTGACATGAAGGGAATATTGAACACTATTTTAATTTCCTTCAGAATCACTTTCAAGCATTAATTGCCTAATTTACCCAAACAAATGGAAAGAACAAGCATATGCAAATATGTTATGTAACTGCTTGACTGCATTGACAAGCTCTTTATTCTTTGGTTGGTGAGGATTGTTATGTTCCTTTCAGGATGAGCGTGAAGGGTTTCTATGAAGGATGAGCATGAAGGATGTCTATGAAGGTCTTCCCATGCACTGTGCCCTGTACTGAGTTCCCCATGAACACTCTCTACCCAACCCTACAGCCCCAGGGAGTTGCTGGTTTTATTCTCAAGTTTATTGGGAACAGCAGGAAAAAGAAGGTGGAATAATTTGCTCAGGTTCTAACCTGCTGTGTCTGTTCAGAAGGTATTGCATCTTCGCTGCTGGCTGAAGATGTGCCATCCTTGAACCCTTCCTCAGTCACGCTTGTAAATCCTACTCTTGCTATTTTCTCCATGGCATTTCTAGGAACGGGGGCTATGCTCTTTACTTTTCTCATCATCATGACCAGATACCTGAGAGGCAGCAATGTAAAGGAAGAAAGGTTTATTTTGTCTTACACTTCTAGGGGATACAGCCCATCATGAAGTGAGAAAGCAGGGCAGCAGGAGTGTAAGGAGACTGGTGACATCAAATCAACAGTCAGGAAGCAGAGAGGAAACAAGAAGTGAAGCTGGCCTATAAAACCTCAAGACCCACCCCCAAGTGACCCACTTCCCCAACTGAGGCCTACTGAGGATTCCTCAACCTTCCCAAGTATTCAAACATGTAAGTGGGCATTTCACATTCAAACCGCAATAGGTGCCCGTGCTGCCCCTCAAATAAGACTTACTCTGGGTGATTCTTGGCTCAAGAAATTGCTCCATGTTCAAGATCAAAGATCTAGCTGTCCATTTTGACACTCATGCTTATTAGCCATGGCCAGATATCTCTTCTGAACATTGATTGTTCACCATTAGTGCTGAATTAAAAGCATGTGCCACTGGGCATGGCTATTTAAAGATTTTAAAATACACATTTTTACCTTCACAGAAAATGGTCTCACTGTAGGAGTGGCGCCCCCATTTGGAAATTGACACCTGTGACTGCTTTTCAGAAACTGCCAACTGAGCACCTTATAGGGAAGATTACTGTGGCTCTGTGTCACAAACAAGGAAAAGGGCATAGGAAAGTAGAGTGACTTGGGGCAGTGAGATGGCTCAGTGGTTAAGGGTGCTCACCATCATTCCTGATAACCTGAGATTAATCCAAGGACCTACAGAGGAAGGTGAGAACCAGCTGCAAGTTGCCATTTGACCTCCACATGCACACTGTTGCATATGAGTAAAGACACACACACACACACACACACACACACACACACACACACACACACACACACACCACAATAAATGAATCAATAATAAATAAATGTAGAGTAAGTTGCCCAATACTACAACCCTTGACTGGGACTTACAGCCTTAGAATGTCTGTCAACCAATGCTGCCCTTTCTTTCCCACAGGACCTTGAGAGCATCGATACTGGACTTTAGGCCTTATTCGATGACCCATGGCCTGCCTTCCCTTCCCCCTCTGGCTTCCCAGTGGCTGGGTCCAATGATCTCTCTACTTGAATTAGATTTTTATTTTTCAGTATTTATTCTCCATGGTAGGTAGGCTTAGACTAAGAAGCCTGTGGAGACCTTGTCTAGTGATGAACATGTAGAGAGAGGTGGAGTGGGAGAGTTGGCAGGAAAATGGGGCAAAGTTCCAGAAAGAGGCGAAGAAGACATTCTAAAAGCCAGCAAATCTGAACTTTCGTCCATGATGATTCCCTGGTTGAATTTGTGGCCTTGTTTTTTTTTAATTATAAATTTTTATTTAAATTAAAAACAATCTTATTTTACATACCAATCCCAGTTCCCTCTCCCTCCCATCCTCTCATGGCTCCCATCAACCCTCTATCCCACCCCCCATCCACTCTCCAGGGAGGGGGAGGCATCCCATGGTGGATCATCAAAGTGTGTCACATCATTGCGTGCAGGGCCTAGGCCTTTCCTAATGTATCTAGGCTGAGAGAGTATCCCTCCATAGGGAATGGGCTCCCAAAGTCCATTCGTGCAAAATTTGTGGCCTTGTAAGACCCCTTACCTCTTTATATGAATTCTTCTCTCTCAAATGAGGTATTGTGCATTTCTTCTCTTTGCGCAACTGATGATGATAAATGCAAAGCATTTCCATTTTATTCTGGCAGAAATGAGTGAGGGGAACTGTATGAGGCCAAGGACTAATAGCTGGCTATGTTTCAGAAAGATTTCTGGCTACAGAAAGGGGCCATGGGGAGCAAATGAGAGGCCCTGGAATAGGCCCGGGCAACAGAGGATGAGATCCAAACTCAGGCAACAGCAAGGCTAGTCTGAGAGAAATTCAGGGTGCATAATTGGCAGGACTTGCTCTTCGGGGCTATGCCGTGCCCAGGGCAAAGGGGGTGAAGAATAATTTTCAATGTCTAGCCAGATGAATCACAAAACTGCACACAGAAAACAGAAAGACAGACTCTTTTGGAAAAAGATATTCTGCTTTGTTTTTGACATGTGTTTGAGGAGCAGCCTGTGGTGACATCTGGCAGGGTAAGACATGAGTTAGAATAATGACACGTATAAGCAGTGTCCACCTGACTGAATTAAATTCCAAAAGACATTAGGCAGGAAGAGGGAGGCAAAGGGTGAAAGCAAAGAAACATCAGAACACCAGCACACCAGCATTGTTAGTGAGAATGAGAGGAGAGAGATCAGTCAGCCAATGAATCCGAGAGGGGTGGATAGGGTGGTAGGAGAGTCAGAGACCTTAAGGGAGGAGTGTGGTGGCCATGCCTGTCAAATTTGCAGATGAACGCTGAACGTCTTTAATATTTGAGCTATTGTTTGGAAAGAGGAGAATGTCATCAAAATGGAGAGAGCAAATAAGATGAGGTCACTTTGAATGAGAAGGTACTGGCTGCCTGGTAAGGAGATAGACACAACTAGAGGCAGCTAACGATCCCTCTGCTTTGGGATCTGAAGGGAAGACAGTGAAGTCTTAAGGTCCAGGGAAGTACAGCTTGAGGGTTAAGGGTCACAGAGCTGACTCTGATTCTTTGCTGGATCCCAGTCCACACTGAAGTGTGACCTCAAAGCTCCCTTGTCAAGCAACAGATTTCCTGCCCCTGGGACAGCTTTACAACTTGCTTTTGTAAACCGAATAAGGCAGAAGGTAGAAACACCATGTCAGCTCAAGAGGCACCATGTCAGCTCTGCTCCCTCTCACTCAGTCCCTCTTCCTCACCCTCTTCTCCCTTTCCCCTCTCCCTTCCACTCCCTCTCTAGTTTCCTCCCTCCCTTCCCCCACCCCCACCTGGCTACCATGTGAACAAGTCTGAGGTAACATAACTATATAATTGGCATGGGTGGCCCAGTCACCCGTGTCACCATAGCTAATACTCTGCTGCTTGTGAGACCATCCTTGACTACCCAGCCATATCACCAGCTGACTGTATCTGCCATGTTTCAGGTGTCACTGAGATCGGTGAGCCAGTGCTCAGTCTCTATAGCTCTGCTATAGAGAATTCCACACATTGTTATTGGAACCATCAATAAATGACCAGCTGCTCTCTCCCAACCCAGCGCCATGGGCACAAGGTGCAGGACTGTGTAGCCCTTTTCTCTGAACTAGAAATGCCCTAACAAATTTCCCCACTTGTGAGTAATTAAGGCACTCACATTTTAGGGGTGCACTGACTCAAGACACAGTTGGAAAGTTTTTCCTATGTTTCATTAGCATGGGGAGACTTGAGCATGTCTGCAGGGGTGGAGAAAGATAGCTGTAGGATTTATGAAAGAGAGAATAAGCAACAGGAGGAGCTCTAGGTGGAAGTGACCCTAGAACAAGGCAGAAGTCTTCCTTTGTTTCCAGAGGAGACAAGGAAAACCAGATGGATGTGGGAAGGAAGTACCACGCAGAATGAATCCCTTGTCGATGGGGCTTCCACCCAAAACTGTGAATGAGGTGCCGGCTCCTCTAGCCACATGTCTCTGGACCTGCTCATACTTTAACATCCAACCACAAATTAGCACCCACACACATGTCTCCACATCTTTCAGAACTAAAGGGGTACCTGAGACAGATTCCCCTTTGTTTCTACTGGCATGTCAAACGCTGCTCTGACAGCAAAGGAATAATCTTCAGTTTGTATATAATGAGGTCTGAAATTCCCGTCTCCGCACATTGATCACGGATCTTATTCCACTGGATAAACTGACAGCAGTCTTGGGTACTTAAACAAAAAATTTGAAAAAAAAAAATAAAACCTCAGCATAGCCACCCACATCTCTTGGTTCCCTCCCACCTCTCCCTGTCACTTTTGTGGTAGAGTTATCTTGCCTGTGTGCAACTGTTTCTGGTTTTATCTGGATTCCTCAGGATTGCTCATTCTGCAATGGTGTCCACTCCTTTATTGTCAAAACTATCATCTAGTACAAAGATACCTGGTTTGGAAGGGAAAACAAAAAAAACCCAACTCATTCTAGTCTTGTTTACTAGCCTTCTACCCAGTGTCCTCATCTGAATTATTTCTCCAAAACAAAATTTAGTATTTACTATCTTCTAGGTTCTGTTCTAGGTGTTCAGGAAACACCAGAGAAAAAAAATCAGAGCTTTTTTCCCTGACTGACTAGTGCAGAGGGCAGACGATGAAAACAGTGTAGCAAGAGGCCTTCCTTCTAGTTAACATTAACTGTCAACTTGACACAGCCTTGGATTCCTTGGAAGTGGAATTTTAACTGAATGATTGCCTTTAGCAGGTTTGTCAATGAGGGACTGATAATTGCTATAAGAGGGTCACCATGGGGTACCATTCTCTGGGCTGGCTGTCCTGAGTCAAATAAAAAGAAGATGAGCCAGAAGGCAGTATTCCTCTGTAGTTCCTGCCTCCAGGTTCCTGCCTTGAGTTCCTGCCCCTACTTCCCTCAGTGATGGACTGACCTGAAAGACAAATAAGCCCTTTTCTCCTTAAAGTTGCTTTTGGCCAGACTGTTTTATCACAGCAACATAAAGGAAATTAGAATAGCAGGTTAGTTATAACATGTGATGGAAGGTGGGAGCACTATGAGAAAACCAACAACACCATGGTGAGCCGTGTGCTGCTGCACGCCTATAAGGCCAGCACTCCCGTACTTACCAGGTAGAGAACGGAATATCAGAAGTCCATGGTCACCCTTGCTGCCATTCTGAGTTCAAGGCAAAAAGAATAAAAAAGTGATAGTGAGAATAGACTGCCTGACAGTCCTGAAAGGCTCTGAGGAGGAGGAGGAGGTGAAGAAGTCACAGTGAGGCTATCTGGGGGACAATGTTGTAGATGATGTTCCAAGTGTGCTTCCTCATCCTTCATTTATTTCTGCAGATGCCAGAGAAGGCTTACAATATGAATAGTTTTTAGGCCAATCTGTCTGTATCTATCTATCTATCTATCTATCTATCTATCTATCTATCTATCTATCTATCTATCCATCTACACACATACACACATTTTCTTTTAAATGTCCACTGTTACCTCCTGAACCAGTCCTTATGTTTGTTTCCAAGGATCTATGTGTTTCATGGGGAAGGTTAGACCATTTTTATGCCAAATGTCACCAAGGACAGCTGATGCTGGGAAACATGGTTTTGTTTCCATTAAGAAAACAATCATACAGGCCTACATAAAGCTATGTTCACTGATGTTCTTAGTGTGCTGAGACAGTAGCAGCGCCTGGTACCACGCGCCTATAATTCCAGCACCTGGGAGGGAGGGGAAGGCAGGGGAGCTGTTCAACGTCATCCATTCTAGTTTATAAGCAAGTTTGAGATCTGCCTGAGCTACATACCCAGTACTCCACCTGCATCCCTCAAGACACAGTAATTGCCATTCCTAGATATTTCTTCTGCACCATTTGCTTTTCAGATTTGTTTCCCAGATACTACATTCCTACCCTTCTTCAAGTCCAAAGTCATCTTTGATTACATTTTTTTTTCTAACTAAAGGAATGGAGCTCCAATAGTAAGTTTTAGAGCCAAGATTTGGTTCCCAAGAGCCTGGTTCTTTCCCCTGTTCCCAAAGGCTTCTTTTTTCCTCCCTATCTTTAGCCTAGCTAAGAAGTTTGTGTATCATTAGGGGGTCATTTCAGAGCACACAGCTTGGCAGTCAAGAGCTTGAGATCAGGCCACCTGGAACACAATTGTGCAATCATGGCTAACTTTCTTAACTTTCTTGGTCTCAGTTTCCTTACTGGTAAATTGTGGGCAACAGGAGCACACATTTCATAAAGACATGGGATGATTTGGTGAAATAACACAAAAGTACTTAGTATAAACTGCATGGGGGCATGTGACTGTAATCCCAGCATTTGGGAAGCTGAGGCAGGAGGATCATGAGTTTGAAGTCAGCCTGGGCTACATAGTGAGACCTTGTTTTAGGATTAGGAAAAAAAGCTAGGCATAGTGCCACCTACGTAATTGCTAATATATATTAATATTTTCACATTTTCTAATGCAGCCCTTTAAAGAAATGTGCTTAAAAGTGTAATTCAGGAAGGCACAGGCGTTGGCCAGAGAATGCCTTGGAATAGAACTGGAGAGCAAAGATGGGAGGAAAATTTAGTTCTCACAGTGGATACTTGTAGCTCTTGTGTGCATTTAGATGTAGGGTTATGTATCACCTGGTTAAGTGAACAAGTAAATCATTTGAGTGAAAGTTGTATTATTCTCTTCGTAAGAAACTTGAAATGGGAAGCCATTAGAAGATAGGACAAATTTGCAGATTTCTTGGAGCAGATACTTGAAGGGGACCTTGAAGAAGGTAAAGAATTTTACTTGAGGGACAAATAACTGGGAAGCATTTTCAGAGCCAGATTATTTATTACCAAGTATTATCACCAAGTAAAAGGTGAGGGTGTGAGTGAGTAGCCAGAGCTAGGGCAGTCCGTCCATGAGAGCTAATGGGTCCTGGTGATGCATGGCTTTCTATTCACCCCAGAAAGAGGGGGAAGGGCAACAAGAGGCTAAGGAAATGATCAATCCAAGTCCAGCTTGGTGAACTACAGAGTTTTTTGGAGCGACTCATAGGAACAGGGTAGAGTACCACCCACTGAAGCACGGGTGAGCATGGCTAACTCAAAGGCTGCTGCTTTGCCAGAAAACTACACCCCAGGAAGGTGATGAGCCCCCCAAAAACCACACTCCTCTAGCTCCCTGACAACTCTCAAGCACTAACTCCACCAAAGGGTCTCCAGCAATCATTTGCTGTTATAACCTCAGAGAAGGAGGCATAAGGATGTGCTGTGTCCATTTCTGTTTAGACAGTTGTTGTCTACACACAGCAAAGTGGAATGATGATACTTGGATTGGAGAGAGACTTAGGTTTGACTTGTCAATTTCCATGTGGCTTTGGCCATGTTCAGAAGTCTCTGAGCCTCTGGCTTTCTTGACTACAAAATGGAACTAATAACTACATAGGGGCTTTTAAGAGGCCTAAATGCAACATTGTTGGAAAAAGCTCAAGATAGGTATTTGCTCCTAAGAGACTAACTCAAGGAAAACAGTTTGCAAACATTTTGGTCTTAGATACTAAGCTGCAGAATGCAAGCATTTTTCTTTTTTAAACCCTTTTTTAAACATTGATTTATTTTGTATTTATTTATTTATTTATTTATTTATTTATTTATTTATTTATTTTGTAGTCTGTGTGTGGGGGTGGGGGCGGCGTGCATGCACTTGCCATGGTACACGAGTTTACCATGGACAGTTTATGGGAGTCCCTTTTCTCCCATCATGTGGGATCCAGGGATCAAAACAGTTGTCAGGCTCAGTGGCATGGACCTTTACTGGCTGAGCCACCCCACCAGCCCAATGCACCTTTCTGGGACTCTGCTACCAGTGGAAGAGAGAAATGAAGAAAGGAGGGAAGCCAGATTCTGGCTTTGCACAAGAAAGTTCACTCTAAACAGTTCTCTGACAACAGTGCTCTCCTTTCTCGAGCACTGGGGCTTCAGGCATCATGCCAAAGCAGCCAGCAGCCTGGCAGATAGTTTGCTCTGACTCTGAGACCCAACGACGGGCCATTTGCACCATATGCCACTGACACATTAATCTAGGCAAGGATGCTAGTTACCCAGGGAAATCCATGCAGAAATGCCACTCACACTGGGCACACCCACGCCAGTGGCAGAAGTTCTTCAAAGCAAATATCAAAGGCAGCCAAGAAGACTGAAGTGGAAACAATGAAGGGAGGTGCCCCGCCCAAAGCTCGACAGAGTTTCTGAGCTGTAGATACTCCATTGTGCTTCTAGGGAGCTGCAGATTTAGCAGACGTGAAAGCTATGAACAGTCTGGACTGAGTGCTGCTGCTGCTGCTGCTGCTGCTGTGTGTGTGTGTGTGTGTGTGTGTGTGAGAGAGAGAGAGAGAGAGAGAGAGAGAGAGAGAGAGAGAGAGTATGTGTGTAAGAGAGAGAGTGAGTGTGCATGTGTGTGTGTGAGATAGTGTGTGTAAGAGAGAGTGTGAGTGTGTGTGTAAGAGAGCGTGTGTGTGAGTGTGTGTGAGAGTGTGTAAGAGAGAGTGTGAGTGTGTAAGAGAGTGTATGTGTGAGTGTGTGTGTGTGAGAGTATATGTGTGAGTGTGTGTGTGTGAGAGAGTATTGTAAGAGAGTGTGAATGTGTGTGTGTAAGAGAAAGTGTGTGAGTGTGTGTGTAAGAGAGTGTATGTGTGTGTGTGAGAGTATGTGTAAGAGAGTGTGAATGTGTGTGTGTAAGAGAGTGTGAGTGTGTGTTTAAGAGAGTGCGTGTGAGGGTGTGTAAGTGTGTGTAAGAGAGTGTGAGTGTGTGTGTCCAGAAGTCAATGTTGGATATCTTCCTCAATTGTTCTCCACTATATATATATATTTGTTGAGGCAAGGTCTCTTGTTGAATTTTGAGCTCACAGATTTGGCTAGATTGGCTTCCAGAAAACCCCTCACAAGGGTCACCTGTCTCCACACAATTCTACTGGAAAAAAAAGAAAGAAAGAAAGAGAAAAAAGAGAAAAGAAAAAAGCCTTACAAAGTGGTTGCCAGGTGACTCTGGTAGACGCCCACCACTAGACTTTTCAATATACAATTTTGTGGGAACACTCTGGGCCTTTGGTTTCTTTCTCTCCTTCTCCAGCCCCTGTTCCTCGGTTACTCAGAGCAGTAATGAGGTTTTCCTCCCCAGCATGAGGACAGGCTCACAACCAGCACGAGAAAAAGGCTGAGCTCGTGAGGGGCAGACAACTTTATCTCATGGGTAGATCACACAGCTGTTTCTTTCCTTCTTCAGTGATGCAACTATGCTAATGACTTTTAAAGTACAGGTAAGGCAGTGCCATGAGTTCTGAAAAGGCAGTGCCACACAGCAGGAGAACCACCACAGACATCATCAAAGGCACTCCGAATGAAATAACCCATCCACTCTCTCCATCAGACGGGAGGATTTTCTGGGAGCCAAAGGATCCACCTAACTTAGGACACATTAATAAACAAATAGAATCACTGCCTTCGTTATTTTCTTCCAGATGATCATGGCTTTTCGAGCCTTGAACAATAGTTCTTTTTCATAGAAAAAAATAAATATAAGATGGGGCCACCAAAGAATGTAACCATCACCCAGAGTTCACTGTGGTGAGGAGAGGACAGGCTCTGGAGTCAGCTTATAGTCCAAATGTCAGGCTCCGGCCTATACCATACAGTGGCCACTAACAATGTAGTCTTCTTCCGTTCCTCTGACTCTTCATCTGCAAACTTAAAGACTAGCTTCACCTGGATGGATTAACGCAGGCGTGTGTGGTGAGTACACACTTCCTGATGCGTGTGAAAAGGTTGGGCCTGGTCTTGGAAAAACATGCTGCTCATGGTTTCCAGTGTTGGGACATTATTTCCACTAATTCTTTGACACATCCAAATATATATTCAAATCAAGAAATGACAAGTATTTCCTGAGTATTCCCACTGTACTCAGCAGCTGTGTTACACCCTCTGAAGGATGGGGAGGTAGAAGAGGTTTGGTTTTGCTGTGCTCAGGAACAGCTCTGCGACAGCCCCGAAGAGTAACAACTCCTTCAATTCAAGACCTGGTGGCCAGCCTTGGTTCTGTGCACCCAGAAAATCCATCTGAAATGAGGCCCAGACACGATTATGCAGTGGTCTCTTGACTGCTGCTCTCATTTCTGACCTCCTATGGCCATTTCCCAGAGTGACAGGGATCTCCACCCTTTTCTCAGAATCTGTAGACTACCCCAACTTCACGTGAATTGTGAGTCATGGTTTCCACTCTAGGTGCTTATCCCTTCTGGTGGGTTAGACCCCTGTAATTGCCTCACTGATCACCTCTCATCACCCCTTTGCACCTGCCCCTCTGGCCACAGGAGGTTCCTCCAGCACAATAAACACAGACCTACCCAGAACCTCTTGTTGCTTTATTTCTCTGCAGTGTTATTTCATGTTCCTGTGTGGCTTGCAAAACTATGTGCAGATACCACAGAGGTAGAGCATGCTTCCTTGCTAATTCTTTTTAGATAGGCATCCAACCCTGATGTCCTGTCTCCTTATGCTGATATACTTTTCTTCAAGGAGACTTCAAGACTTAGTATGAGCGGCTTAGTCCATTCCCAGTTGCTGCAAATGGTTCTGACCCCTAACTGATACTTATCATCTAGTGTCACTCATCACAGTGCCAATGCCTCAGCTGGTCTAGCTTGGTGTCCAGCAGATGAGGAGTTATCTAAAGGCACGGGGATGGGTCTGTAAGTCTTTTGGGACTGAGATTGCTGTACTTGCCCATTTATAATTCCTATTGGGCATCGAAGTTGTTAGCAAAGACATTGTACTGGGGGTTGGGAGATGGCTCCGGCCATAAAATGCTTGCCTCACAAGCATGATGAAGACCTGGAACCACATTCAAAGCCAGAGGTGGTGGTGCTCTTACAATGGCAAAGTGGGGGACAGAGACAGGAGGATTTTGGGGGCTCATTTGTCAGCCCTGCTAGCCTATTTAGTGAAGCTCCAGGCGAAAGAGAGACCCTATCTCAAATAAAAGATGAAAGGCACATGAAGAGGGACACCTGGGGTTGTCCTCTGACCCCCCACCCACATGTACACACACATCACACATATACACACACACACTCACCACACACACACACACACACACACACACACACACACACACACTGACACACACCACACACATATACACTCACCCCTCATACACATATACACACCCCCCCACACACCACACACACACACACACACACACACACTGACACACACCACATACATACACACTCACCCACACATATACACTATACACACACACACACCACACACACACACACACACACACACACACACACACTGACACACACCACACACATATACACTCACCCCTCATACACATATACACACCCCCCCACACACCACACACACCACACACACACACACACACACACACACTGACACACACCACATACATACACACTCACCCCTCATACACATATACACCCCCCCACACACACACACACCCCACACACACCACTGAGCCCGTGGATTCCTCGGTTTATAGTAGCCACCCCACCTCCACCCAGAAACCAAGACTGCCTGTCTTAACAAAGGTTTCACAAGAGAGTCATTGTTAGCAAAGTGAGGCATCAGGCTTTTTTCTATGTGTTGGTGTCTGCCCTCGAGTATTACAGCTATTAGGTCCATGCCTAGTCTGTTCCTATCATCATGATCAGACCATTCCAGAGTCAATCACACAATCCCTGGAGTAGTCATGGGAAGAGACCTACTGTCTCCAAAGAAACAAGCCATCCCTGCCTGCTGGTGCTCTAGAGAGTCACTGTGGGGGCTGCCAACAGGCGTTCCCACGAGACTTAGAAGGCCTTTATCCCTGTGCCTAGCCTTGTTAAGTGCATTCATATGCCCTACCCTAACTTCTTTTCAGAGGAAACCTACAAGAATGGACATTTTCAAGTTCCTCAGAGCTTTGGGCATTTTGAATGTGCAACAAAATTTTCTGTCCAAGGTATGAAAGATAGTAACAGTACCCATCAGGCCCTTTACTTATTAATCAAAGGTTGTCCAAAGGGTACTAAGTTTCTTGAACATCTTGGTTGGGTAGACATTGTTAAGCAAATTCCTGAGAACATCTGATCAGGTTATTGGGGAGTGCCAGGGGTAATGGCATAATAAATTAATTGTCAGACCTGATTCTAACCTTGTTATGCCTGGGTTCCACTGGTTCCTGCTGTAATAGTTGGAATACAAAGTATGTTGAAACAATATGAAGTAAGTTGTCATGGTTTCTGATTTTACCTTCAAAGGCCTGTTGACAGAGCAAGGACTGGAAGACAGTGTTGAGTTTTGTATCTCAGATAATAAAATGCTGGGTTATTTTAAAATAGGTATGTGCTAGTTGTACAGTACAAACCAAATAAACATTGGAAGTTTGGATAAAAAATAAGCTTGTGTGGTAATCCTACCCACACAAGCTTAGAGACTTGAAGGGAAGTTCTACAAGAACTGCTCTGTCATCTTTGGCCAGAAGTGCTCCAGGGTGGCTTTTGAGCAGAGAAATCTAATCAAATGATAATGACCATGTTAACATTATCAGAAAAAGCAGCGACAAACAACCAACTTATGGTAGGCTCCTTTACTTCTGGAATCCATAGCTCATATGGATAATTTGGACTTTTCCTTGTTTCTCTAGCGTATGGTTGGATTAGCCAGGCGAGTGCAATCTGCCCCCATATCAGAGGGAGAGTATTTCCCTGCAGAAAGATCTACAGCTGTCACAGCCAACTTCCACGCAGCCAGAGAATTGAATGGTTTCCTGCAGCCAAGTTTTGGTGGTGGTGGAGATGGTTGTGGTGGTGGTGATGGGGGCATGGTGTGTGTGTGTGTGTTTGTGTGTGTGTGTGTGTGTGTGTGTGTGTGTGTGTGTGTGTGTGTGTGTGTGTGTGTGTGTGTGTGTGTGTGTGTGTGTCTGGAAGGGGGGAAATTCTCTTCCTGCCTTAGCTGGCTCCACATGAACCTAGCAATCATGAGGAAGATGCTAGGTAACTCGGGAAAGAATTGAGAAGAAATCAAAGCCGTTGGGTGTTGGTTTGACAAGTTACCCAAAATACCAGGAAGAGTTCCCTTTTGGGTCTTGTGCCTTCAAGGTGCTCTCTCTCTCTCCAATGCTCAAGCTCTTTGTGAGTCTGCTGTGGCAATTAACATGAAGACACCGATGACCTTTGGCCATCATTAGTTCCTTAATCATCATCTGCCTTCCCATCAGATCCTGACCCATTTCGCTTTTGCGTTATAAAACCCTTCCGTTATTTTTTAAGTTCAAAGGGCTTTCTTGAAAATGCTTCCTTTTATTACAAAAGTCATACTTACTTATTAGGGAAAAATCAGAGAGCTGAGAACAGCACAGAGTTCAAAGCATAAGTTTCCCTCTCCTTTCTACCAAGAGCCACTCCCCTCCTCTCACCATTGACAGCAACAAACTATGTCTACTTCTAGACACTTCTTTTTTGTCAAAGAGGACTATACCCCTCCACACAACCTCACAAAGATGAACTATTCTGTGCAATTTACTTTTTGTAACTTACTTTTATGTTGAACAGCATGAAGAAGTATTTTTCATACATCATTGTAGATTTTTCTCATTGTTTTAGTAAACTTTTTTTACTATAGTATTTTAGAGAGTAAATAGAATTATATAGTTTTACCAGAAATTGTCCAACCCAGCCCTTACTAAATAGCTACTTACAATGTTTCCAAGTTGTTTTCTTTTACAAATATGTTTTTGTTGAATCATTTGGCACATATGCTTAATATTTTGATAGCTATTGATAATATCTGAATGGATATCTACTTCATTTAGCAATAAATGAGAGCATGTTTATGCCACTCTCCCCCAAGGACCCCCAAGTCTCCTGAGAAAGTGGTAGCCAAATCTTTGCATCTACTGGCAGCTATGTCACCCAGTAGCTATGGGCTCCTTCTGAGTTACCAGGTCCCTTGGTACTTCAGTATTCTCAGTTACCAGTCTGGGGGGCGGGACAAGTAAGTTTGCTACAATAATTAAATAAAAGAATACAGGTGAAGAACCTTAGGAAATGCCTATTCAGTTGTCTCTTGTGCCAGCAAGACCTTAGCATATCGTCTGTACTGGCTGGTTTTGTATGTCAACTTGACACAAACTGGAGTCATCAGAGGAAGGAGCCTCAGCTGAGGAAATATCTCCATGAGATCCAGCTGTAAGGCATTTTCTCAGATAGCAATCAATGGGGGAGGGCCCAGCCGGTGGTGGGTGGTACTATCCCTGGGCTGTTGGCCCTGGGTTCTATAAGAAAGTGGACTGAGCAAGCCGAGGGGAGTAAGCCAGGAAGCAGCTCCCCTCCATGGCCTGTGTATTGAAAGACCCCCGAAGAGGTACTTTCGTAGAAGGAGACCCGCACCCAGGAATCAGCGAGACCACGAACTTGGATGCAAAAAAGCAAGAGGCTTTATTAGTGGCGCGGGTACCCGGGGTCTTAGCTTCTCTTAGGCCAAGCCCCGAGCCCAGGAAGAGGGGTCCTTATATAGGAGAAAAAGCACAGTACAGAAGCGAAAAGCATCAAATCAGCATTTTCTCAAGGTCTAGTAGTCAGGAGAAATGGCCTTGGCTTCATTTATCTTCTGCCGCGTCCAGAAGTAGAAGCCAGCGGATGTGGGGATCTGGGGTCGGGGAGTGCAGGGGAGGATGCATCCGCCGCGCGCCCCGCCAGCCGCCGACCGGAGGAGGAGGCAAACTTAAAAGAAAAAGCTAAGGGGCGGGGGTCTTTCAGTGTCAGCTCCTGCCTCTGGGGTCCTGCCCTTTGCATTCCTGTCCTGACTCCTTCAGTGAGGAACAGCGATGCTGTTTGTGTAAAGCTTGCCGTTTGGTCTTGGTGTTTTGTCACAGCAACAGAACCCTCACTGAGACATCATCGATGTTTCCATCCGCCTCTCATTGCTGTCTGCTCTTCCTGGGTTGCTCCAGAAAGATGTGTCAGCTCCAGGGATTGACATTCTGTGTCCCCTGGTTCTGAGATCAGGTTCTGGGCCCCTTTGTATTTTGTCTGCCTGCAGTGGGGAGTCCTCATTGAGTTACCCAGACTCTTTCAAACTCCAGGGCTCAAACTCCTCCTGCCTCCACCACACAATCAATTAAGATTTCTTTGGAATAATTTTGCACAAATTTACCATCTCTGAAAGGTTATAGAGAATTGATGGAGAAGTATGTTTTGTAAGTGACTCTTCTTCAGAAATAGATTTTGCAAGAGTTCTTTGACCAGCCACTCCCACCACTAGCCCTTAGTATCTCTGGTCACACAACAAAAGATATAGTGAAAGGACAATTCATTCTCAACCCATATGACCTCAAGTAGTAGATGTTTAGTTATTTCATGTTGATAGATGCATTACAGAATGTGCATTCTCTGTACAAATCCGTAGCCTTTCTGTTTTCCAAGACTAGTAAGTTACTGTCTTCGTCACACAGAGCCCATTCTTCATGGAGCTTTCCCGGTCACTGAAGAGTAATTTACCTCACAAATCTCAGATGGCTTCCTATTGTGGAGAACAAGACTAGACATGGTGTTCTCTACAGCAAGGCCACCTTGCTCCCCACCCCTTGCCATAAGAATCCTTCATTGCAAGGAGATTTTGTTTCTGGCGTGAAAAGCCAGTGCCAGAGCATTTGAATTTATTTTCCACTTTAGTCTGCCCATCTGCTCCAGAAATCTGATTTAAATGCATTTTTATCAGAGGCTTTCCACAGGCCCCAAGTTACCTAGCAACTCTGAGTTTCCTTCCTTTGGCGAGTTGTTTCTGACATAAAGAAATTCACAAGTTAGGAAGGATGTGCTTTTAGCCTTCAAAGTTTATGAAGCAAGAATTAAATATTGAAACTGCCATTCTCGCTCTGCATGAACACAGAGCCTATTAAATTACATAGAGTCTTGGGGGCTATATTTCTAGAGAGAAAATTTTAATTAACCTACATGACCATAAACTTAAGTGAAATAATTCTGTTTAATTTGCAACAGCCAATCCAACGTCAGCATTGCCCAGCTCTAATTTAGGATCTTTTACAAAACCTAATTAGTATTTTGCATTTTTGGGTCTGATTTGGTAAATCAGAAAGATTGAGTATTTCAGGGTTTAGCAAATATATCCCTGGGCTCCTTTATGAGGATGAAGGCTCAGTCCTGCAGGTCAGCATGGTGGGTTAAGCATGCTCAAAGATATCACTCACTTCCAAACATGGAGATTATGGATAAAATATTATATGTGTATGTGAATGCCTAGACACATCCTAAAACTGGAAAGGAAAATATTTGTGGGCTAAATATGCAAAGGGAGAGGGGCTGGAGAGATGGCCCAGAGGTTAAGAGGCTATTAATTGCTCTTCCAGAGGATCTGGATTCAATTCCCATCACCCACAAGGTAGCTCACAATCTTTTGACACTCCAATTCCACAAGATCTGACACCCTCCTCTGGCCTCCAAGGGTGGTGCATGTGGTACACAGACATAAATACAGGTAAAACACCCAAACATAAAAACCACATAGCTCACAGGGAGCCAAGAACAAATGAGGCCACAGTCAATGCTGCTGATATTTTTTGGCTTAGAAGAAGCTCAAAGTAAAATGTAGATTCTGTGTGAGGATCAGTTAGAGGTGAATTGCCTTAGTTGTTCTAAGGCAAGCATCTTGTTTGTAAGGATAACAAGATCTGATTTGTTAGATACTTTAAAAAATGTTAATACAGGGGTTGGAGAGGCGGCTTAGGGGTTAAGACATTTATTGTCCTTGCAGAGAACCTGAGTTTGGTTCCCAGCATACACACTGAGTGGCTCACAATTGGCTTTGACTCCAGTTTACACCGTGGCCTCTTTGTCACCTACACTCACAAGCACATAGCTACACACAGACACACATGCATATACATAATTAAAAGTAAAATAAATAAGACCAGAAATAAAAAAATATTAATCTAAGCACATATGCAGGGTTACAAAGGACATGAACGGTGTCACTGACTGAATTCTTGAACTTAGGACACAGGTTCATATTAAGGAGGCATAAAATTGCAGAGACACTGAGCAAACTAAATTTTTTAGGTGGTGGTGTTGCTGCAGTAAGCAAAATAATTTTCATTAGCAGCAAGTAGGAGAGATGATTTTAGATCTGTAGAGAAGGCTGGCTTTGTGCCAAAAAGATGGAAAGGCCTGGGCAAGGCGGAGAGTTACTGAGTGGCGTGTGGTAGCATGGTCACTCACACCACAATGTACGTTGAGTAGTCTATCTAAGGCAACAATTTGCTAACATTTTGGTCTCGATATCCCTTTACACTCTCAAAGCTCTCTCTGCAGGTTTATATGGGCTAGACACTGATATTTTCCATGTTAGATATTAAAACAGAAAGAAAATTAAGTCAGTTTAATACCCCCTACCTGTGTCCTGAGGGATGGATGGGGCCAATGGATACATTCTTTGCAACTTTGTGGAGAGTAGGGTTAGTCTTGTGATAGATCTTAGCAACCTCTGTGTGTAGTTTTTCTTTTTCCTTCTTTCAGCTTTTCATGCATAAGAAGCAAAGACAGCCTCTCTGGGGTGTATCTAGATAGCCAGAGTCATCATTATTCTTTACTTTGGAAGCATTTATTAAGTAAACTAGAGGTTTACCTGAATACAAGTCCTATGCTATGACAGCAGTCCTTCTATATATTATAAAATATATCTCACTTCTAAGTAAAGAATTAGTGGATATGGATAGCTGGGCGGTGGTGGTATACACCTTTAATCCCAGCACTGCCTCTCGGGAGGCAGAGGCAGGTGGATCTCTGTGAGTTTGAGGCCAGCCTGGTCTACAAAGAGAGTTCCAGGACAGGCTCCAAAGCTATGAAGAAACCCTGTCTCTAAAAACAAAAACAAAACAAAACAAAAAGAATGAGTGGATAATATACTTCAGGCTAGAAAGAGAGTGAACCTAGAAGACAGCATGGAATTTCACCATAACTGAGAATGGTGTATAATTTAAAACATCAACTATCTCTGGAGATTTTTGTTTAATATTTCAGATCACTGTAGGTAACTGAAACCATGGAAAGCAAGACCGTGGGTAAGGGAAATTCTGAAAAACACAAGGACGCATCCTTTTAGCCGTCTGTATAAAGACCTCGTGGTATATCTCATGGCCTCTGAAAACTCAGTAAGGGAGATAATGAGAGATAAAAATAGATGTCTTAGCTGGTATAAACTTGGACGAATCTCGTCATTTCTGCTTCAGAACGACCCCTTGAGGAGGCTTCATTCTGCCCATCTCTCTTGTCACTTCTTTGTCAAGGGTTCTCACCCCTTCTTAACTTAGGAAGACCCTCCTCCTTGGACTCTGCCCTTCAAGTCTTCTCATCTGACACACATCTCATAGTCACTGAAGTTATTTTCCTGAAAACACGTGTTTTTAGTATTTTGCCTGTGTAAAAATCACCCATGACAACCCATTGTCTTTCACTGGGCGTCAGTATATGTTAGGTGGTTCCCTCTTGAAAGCGAGCATACTGATACTCAGGTATTTTAGAGAGTAGTTTTTGCCTCTCTGCCCTTTTCTCTTTACTCTGGAAGGGTCTTGTGAGCTTGATGTAAGGCCTTGAGGAAGACTCACTGCTTACCCAAGATGTGCTGGAGTGTGCCAGCATTCGGAATTTGCCATTAACTTTCCTTCTCACAACTGTGTAATATCCTAAATATTATACTCTCATCCTTTATTTTTAATTATCTTTTTAAATTTAAATTTATTTTACCAATCACAGTTTCCTCTCCCTCCTCTCCTCCTGTTCCCCCTCCCACCTCCCTTTAACTTCTCCCACCACCATCCTTTGTTTTTTTTTAAAAGATTTTATTTATTTATTATGTATACAACATTCTGCTTCCATGTACATCTGCAAACCAGAAGAGGGCACCAGATCTCATTACAGATGGTTGTGAGCCACCATGTGGTTGCTGGGAATTGAACTCAGGACCTCTGGAAGAGCAGTCGGTGCTCTTAACCTCTGAGCCATCTCTCCAGCCACCATCCTTTGTTTTTAAAAGATGTGTTTTTATTCTGTTAAATTTCATGCAAGTAAGTGCAGTATCCACAGAAAAGACTCAGATTGTCCAGGAACTGGAGTCACAGGAAGTTGTGAGTCAGCTGATGTGGGTGCTGGGAACTGAACCTGACATGCTCTTAACCAATGGCACCTCCTCAGCCCCACAGTCACCATTCTTAATTGTAGTCATTTAACCTAGAGCAAACTGTAGAGACTCCAAACAGTACTTGACCTGGGTGTGATTGTTGTTGCTTTGTGTTTTGCTTATTTTGCATGTTTTTGAGACAGAATCTCATATGGCCCATACTGACCTCATACTGGCTATGGAGTTGAGGGTGCTCCTCCTGCCACCTGAACACTGGGAGCACAGGAGTGCTGAACAAAACCCAATTGTCAACTATTTTTTTGAGACAGGGCTTCTCTGTGTAGCCCTGGATGTCCTGGAACTCACTCTGTAGACCAGGCTGGCCTCGAACTCACAGAGATCTGTGGGGAGCCACAGCCCCAAGATAGCACCTGGCTGGATGCCAGGGAGACCGAGCTTAGCTATAAACAAGCCTTATTTGGAAGCGCTTAGTGGATCTGGTGTGCCTCCTCCAGCTGTGACCTATCCGGGATCGACAGGTGGCGTGAGCTAATTGGGTAATGAGCTTGCTATCCGGGATTGCCAGGGGGCTGGGAGAGATATAGAAGAAGCAAAGATAGAAGCAGAGAGAGAAGCTGAGGTAGAGGTAGAAGGAGAAACTAATGTACAAGGTTTCTGAATAAACTGCTTGAAGAAGAGTCATGGTCGTGTTTCTCTTGCTGGTCGAGATAGACGCGACAGAGATCCTCCTGTCTCTGCCTCCCGAGTACTGGGATAAAAGACATGTGCCACCACAACCTGGCTTTCAACTTTTTTTTAAAGTGACTATTTTTTTCAGATTTATTTATTTTGTTATTTTATGTTTTGCCTACATGTATGGTGTACATCATACATGTGCCTGGTACCCTCGGAGGTTAGTAGAGAGTGTCAGATCTCCTGGGAGTAGAGTTATGAACAGTTGTGAGCCACCATGTAACCTCTGAGGATTGAAGTTGGGTCCTCTGCAAGATCTGCCAGTGCTCTTATTCAGCCTGAGACTTTACTTCTAGGTGATTTCTTGTGCTTTGGTGAACTTAGAGATAAACAGCCCTGCAACACTGTCCAGGCAAGAACATTTGCAAGTCAGTGGTGTTTCCCTGGTGAGATCTTACAAATAATGGCTGTTGTCCACCTTTTTTGAGTGTGATGAGAAAAATTAGTGGGGGCGGCTAGCAAAGTCCATATTCCCCTTACACATGGAGGAGGTGTCATGCAGGAGCCCCAGCCTTTGTTTCTGGGGTACAGACAGGATGTGAGGGGCAGGCAGCTGCCTCACCCCCACCTGCACTCTTGCAGAGTGGGTCTGGAGAGTCCTGCCCTGGCCCCAGCTGCTCCACAAGCCCCAGATCAAACATCATCAGCTGACAGGACCAACCGCTATGTCTGGAAGGTCTTTGAAAAATGATTTTCCAGCTGTGCGAGGTTTCTCCATTGTTCTCTGTTTGGCCACGTTCTCTATAGCAGGCCCACTGACAGCAGCCCATGAATGAGACAGCAGAGTGTCCACAATATAGCAGCTCCGACCACCGTCCCTCCTTCCTCCTTGCACTGCCTGATGTCAGATCACAAAGGCCCTGCATATGGCCTGTTCTTGCTAAGCAGTCCCTTCATAGGCCTCTAGAATTTTCACAAGTTAGAAGAGGTGCCAGGAGAAAATTTGCAGCCCCTCAGGGCACCCTAGGGGTGGCTGATAGCCAGGGAGGGTGACAAGAAAGGGGAAGTTCAGTGTGCTGGGTTCCCAATTGTTTGGCTAACAGCTGGAGGCTGACCTTGAGTTTTCGTCTGCCACATGGCAGAGGCACCAGCCGGGCAGCATGTTCTGATGGGTCAGGAATAATAGAACTTGAAAATGCAAATGATTTTAATGAATACTTCTCTCACACACCCCTCCCCTGGTCTATGACAAAAAGTCATTTGCTTCTCACTCTAAAGTCTATTGCTCTGGCACACAGGGATTCCAAAAAGACACACCTGTCCTCGGACTTGACCCCTCCTAGGCAGGACAGTGTCTGAAGTGACTACAAATAGGGATTTGGCTTTTACGAGAACCTGAAAGGAGAGTCTGTTGCAGAGAAGGGACTGGGCCAGTGACCATGAACCTATCTGTGGTGAGCTTTGTGAGACCCAAGTCTGGCCTGTAACCCGACTTTCCTCCACATGTGTCCAGTCAATAGAACAGCACGAAAAACTGCATGCAAGGGACCTGCCCTTTCAGAACTGCCTGTTGCTTGGCTGCTGCCACCCTCACACATTGGTGATAACCCCCCTCTAAGTGCTGCTCTGGAGAGAAGAGGCTTGTTTTACCTCCTCAGCGTCAGCCCTGGATAACTTGATCTGTCTAAGCTTGTCAGGTGTCCTACCTTGTGAGACCGACTCATCCTGGGCCTTAAATTCTGAGTCCCAGAAGCTTCCAGGGATACAAACAACACCCGAGAAAAGAAGACCGCCAGCTCCCTTATTTCCTATGTCTAAATTCTTGTCCTCATACTAAGCTACATTTCCTGACCCTATAAAAGGGTTTTCCAGTGGGCAGGGAAGCCTCATGCCTATAACCAAGTGTTTAAGATAGAGTCAGTCTATGAAAGTCCATGGTAGGCATAGGTCTTGGTTAATAGGATTGTTTTGTAAAGTAATATATAAATGTAGGTAGTGTTGCTACAGTTATTTTATTGTATAAACTACCATCATAGTAAAAGATTTCATTTCTGTGGAAAAATCAAGTGAAAATGGAAAGCGCTACCACATGGCAGTTGTTAAAAAACCCAGCTTCCAAGAACTGTGTTTGCACAGTGTCGCTTGCCCTGAGCTCCACTGCAAAGACAAATTAGAGGTATATTGTCACTTCGAAATGGGCTTCAGAAACAAAACTGGTTTGGAACAAATTACAAGAGATCCGATGGCCACATATCTTAATATACAAACTGAATTAATTAGTGGGAAACTATTATTAGATGCAGGCTTTCGCCATCCATTAACTGCCTCATCCTCACACACAGGCTGGCATGGCTTGTTCAGAAGATGCTGTAGTTTGCATAATGAAAAAAAAAAAAAAGCAAGCTGGCTGCTTCTCTGACTGTCATGGAACACTGAGATAGCATTCGGTGTTGCTTTTAAAAACTGTATGTCGTTTTCAAATGCTTGTTGCTTTCAGTGCACAGCAAGTGTAGGCTATGAACTTGGATTTGTTCACTTGTTCTTGGAATGTCTTAAAAGCATGACTCAATAGTTGTTTTGTTTCCTCCAGAAAGGAAAAACTTGATTCTGAAGCCATAGACTCTTGTCTGGCAGAAGGAATTGTTCTGCATTTTTGTAAAGGTGGTTAACCCACAGGAAGAAATGAGTGCTTGGGACGTGTTTTTTTTTTTTTCAAATTTACATTTATGTTTGTTGATTCCATATTAAACTGAACAACCGGGCTTGTGAAGGTAGGGCCTTCTTTTAATTAACCCTCTTGGTGTGGGCTCATGTGATTAAAGATGACGGAGCTGCTCCTGGGGTTTCTGCTACTGAAAATACTAACAATAATCATTTGTTTTGTTTTTATATTTAAACACATTATTGCATAGCTTGGTGCAGAGATAATTACCAATTTTATCTCCTGTGTTTTTCTAATGTTCATTAATAACAATAAAGGGTTGTAGGTTAAAAACTCATTTAATTGCCTTTATGTTAATGACATTATGAATAGCCTTAGCTACAAGATTCTAATTCTGTCCAGTATCCTCTCTCTCAGTGGAGCCCCAGGAGGCTGCTCATTTTGCCAGCATTACTGATTCAGACTTTTTCCTTGCAGGTGGGTTTTTGTACATAATCAGAATTAATGCACAACACATTTCAAAAGGAACAGAGTAGAAGAACTCAGAATAAGTAATTAACTAGAACGCCCAAGGAAATATGCCCCGACATTTTTTTTAGCATATTCATAAAACATTAAGAACAGTCGTAAACATGGTAGAAACAATTTCCTAGTAATGTGCTTTTTAGACTATTTTCTGGCTCCCTTTCCCTCGCCCCTTTGCATAGGGGAATTTTTTTTAAAAAACCTGAAAATCCCAGGGTTGCAAGTAAGGGGCCCCAGATGTGGTGCTCTGTGGCCACTGGAGCTTCTGGGTGGCTGCCACCAAGCTGAGCAGGAGCATGGGCATGATTTCCTCTCCAACCCTTGCCCCTGTTTCCACCATATAATTTGTCACACAGTAAAGGGGCCAAATGAGCTTGCAGCAGTTTAGGAGGTGTACCTATCCTGCTGCTTCTAATCCAGAGCACTAGCCTAGCTTGGGAGAGGATGCTGGGGCAATGGTGACCTACTGTTCCCTTCCTCTTCCAGATAACCTGCTCCTCACTCTAGCTCCTGCTAGAGGCTCTGGGCTGAGTTACTATTCTTGGGTTAGCAGAGCCACCATACTCTTAACCTCCAAGCCCAGACATCCCACAGGAAAGAACTGTCAATAGGAGGGCTTAAACTCTGTTCCTCCTTATCTCAGGGTGGGAGAATCCAGGAAGACTACCCTGTGATCAGTGGAGTTGAGTGAGGTCTTCCCTCTGCATGCCTCACTCAGACAGATGCTAAAGTGTGGATGACCCTTGAGGTCATCATGCTGTAAAATAAGCCGTTTGTGAAAAGACAAATGCTGTGTGATTTCATTGACATGAAGTACATTAAAAAACAAAACAACAACAACAAAACTCAGAAGTCAGTGAGAGATGGGGTAAAGTGAAGAGAATGATCATTTCTTGTCTAGTGGGCATGGAGTTTCAGTGTGCAAGATGAAAGACTTCATGCGTGCCCCGACCAATTTCCTATGTACCAGATGAAGTCTTTCCTCCAGGGATCCAGACCTACAGCAGGCAGGTGAGCCACAGTGACCCATAGAGCCATCTCCATGCTGTTCTGTGGGCACCAAAGCATAAATGCTTCCAGACCACTTGGATGTTGGTGTCTCCTTGGGGACACTGAAGGGAACCAGAAGCAGCTGTAGATGTTGTCCCCTTCATTGAGCCAGCATTAGATGAGCTGTTTGTGAAACTGCTTTTAAAATTATGAACCTAGGGCTGGAGAGAGCACTGACTGCTCTTCCAAAGGTCCTAAGTTCAATTCCCAGCAACCACATGGTGGCTCACAACCATCCATTATGAGATCTGGTGCCCTCTTCTGGTGTGCAGACATACATGGAAGCAGAATGTTGTATACATAATAAATAAATAAAATCTTTAAAAAAATTATGAACCTAAAGTTAAGGAACATGCTCAAATACTGCCTACAGTTCTCAGAGTGAGTGTCTAAATCGCCAAGCCTTGGTTTCCTTGTCTGGAGACAGAGCACGTGTCATTTGGAGCCTAGAACTCAGTAAATGCTGGTGCTTAAGATGCCCATCTTTACCACCAGCCAACCATTTCCACATGGCAGAGTCTTCAAATAGGCCTTGTTTGGGATCTCAAACAAGGGATTTGAGTAGCCATGTTCACAGCAGCACTATACACCACGATTAAAATGAAGAAGAAACCTGCACCCATCAACAGATGCACAGACAACCAACACGTGGAATATCAGGACTCAAAATTTCCAATGGATGCTACAGCACAGATGAACCTTGAGGACATTGTGTTATAAAACCAGCCAGTCACTGTGGTGTTATCTTTCTTGCACAAATAAAGCCTGTCTGGGGGACAAAGATTGGAACTTGCCATAGAGGTTTGGAGGTCTGTACAGACAGACTGGAAGTGAGGCAGCTGGGCAGAAACAGGAAATAAGCAGGGTTAGGGTTACGGTTACCAAACAGGAAATCGCTCTCTTCTCTGCTGAGAAGCTGAGGAGGTAAGGTGTGCTATGGTTTGCTCCTTCTTTCTGATCCCTCAGCACTTCCCTCTATATCTGACTCCAGCCTTTTATTATCTAGACCAATTAAGAGCTCCTTTTACAAGTCACGAAAAGGCAAATGCTGTAGTATTTCAGTGACATGAAGTGTTTCAAGAAATATTTAGAAATGGAAGAGTAGAGCGAAGAGAGGAGAGCATGGGGAATTGTTGCTTACTGGGCATGGGGCTCTTTGCAAGATAAGGAGACTTATGGAGATAGATGGCAGGGATGGCTGGATAAAGTGTGGATGTCTGTGTTACCATACAGCTGGTTAAGATGACAAAATGTTATTTTTTACACATATTAGCACAGTAAAACAATGGCAGGTTGTGATCATAATATGTATTATGTCCTAACTTAGTGATGAAGGGCTTGTTCTTCTTGGAGGTTAGCATATATCTGTGTGAGAGCCTGCACAGGGGAAGGCATGGGCCCAGAGCAGCACATATAAAAAGTCACAGATGGCATCTTGTATATGACCTTCTAGGTCAGAAGCGGGCGATGGTGGGATTTGCCATGGACCTAGGTCCTTTTGCACACTAGTTTGATTGCAGAACTTCCTTAAGTTTCGATATTAAACCCATTTTACAGATGAAGAAACTTGGGCTCAGTGAGGTTATGCAAATATACATAGCTCTATGCCAATAAGTTGTGACTATAGTCTTTGTTGCTAACCACATATAGGAGAGAAGAGATAAGCCATGACATAAGGCTTTGTCATGGAGGTACCTGAGTTCAGGATGTTTAAAATGACATCAGACATCCTGGTGCTTTAGTGCGTGGCCTTACTTCTGTGATATCATATTGTAGATGCACAAGTCCTTTCCTCAAAGTATGGTTGACAAGGCCTGGAAGCAATCATTGCAAGTTGCTTTTGGTAAAAGACAATGTATATCTAAAAGTGCAGAGTGTCAAATATCATTTCCTTATATCATAAATCTGTATAACATGAAATATCGTCAAATGATTTGCATGTATTTGGCATCACAATAAACTTGATAGTGTGTTGAATAGATGGCGTGGGTTTCACTTCATCCCAGTCCTGACAGGGCCTTGCCTTGCTTAGAGCCCACAGTCAGATGAGGCCCAGCCTGTGCTGTGGCCAGAGACCAGACTTCATTTCTCCCAGTAATCTGCCCCTTGAGCTTTTGAGATGGCTCAGTGGGTAAAGGCACTTGCTGCCAAGACTGACTTGAGTTAAACCCTGGGGTCCACAGGATGGAAGGTGACAACTGGCCCCCACAAGTTGTCCTCCGCCATCACACATTCTCTACACTTCCCCTCATAAGTGAATTTTAGAAATGTAATAAGAAATTAAAAAGGGAGAGCCACATGCTGGTGGCTCACACCTTTAATCCCAGCATTTAGGAGGCAGAGGCAGGCAGATCTCTGTGAATTTGATGCTAGCCTGGTCTTTCCAGGTCAGCCAAGGCTACATAGTCAGACCTGTCTCAAAAAATCAAAACTACAACCAAACCCAAACCCAAACTAAACCAAACCCAAACCCAAAACCAAACCCGAAACCAAAACCAAACCAAACCAAACCAAAACCAAAACTAAACCAAACCAAAACCAAAACCAAAACCAAACCAAAACCCAAACCAAACCAAACCAGTAGGTCTCTACCAGAAAAAAAAAAAAACATGAAAAAATTCACCCTGATGTCTTCGTGCACATTAATGTTGAGCACCAAGTTATGCATCTCTGAGTCTAGACTGCAGGACTTCAGGGCAAGACTGCCTCAATCTTGTCTGCCCTGTATCCCAGTATCTACCTTACCCTTGTCTGTCCTGTATCCCCAGTATCTACCCCAACCTTGTCAGCCTTGTATCCCCAGTATCTACCTCAGCCTCCTGTATCCCCAGTATCTACCTCAGCTTTATCTGCCCTGTATCCCAGTATCTACCTCAGCCTCCTGTATCCCCAGTATCTACCTCAGCCTTGTCTGCCCTGTATCACCAGTATCTACATGGCATCCCACCCAAGACAGGCACCTCACTATGTCACCCCAAACAACCGTGTCTCTGAGTCATTTGGGGAGTCTTCTCTTGTCCTTCTCCCTGTGACAGTCCTAGAGAAGACCATGTGGCTCCTCATGTCCCCGAAAATTCATCGTCAGCACAGCCTTGTCCTTCATTTGAAAAATCAAGAGCCATCCTCAAAAAGAAGCCCTGAAGCCTGGGGTTTACAGCCCTGTTTCTCAGCCTACAGGGAGTGGGGACATTATGTTGTGTAATTATTTAAATGAAAACAACATAAATGATGAGGAAAGAACTATTTTTATCAAGTGCTTCTGATTAAATGAGAAATAATGGGCCCCACAGAGAAAGGATACAGTTAGGAGAGGGAGAGAGAGGTTCCTGCCAGTGAAGACTAGTGTAGACAATGGGGCAGTTTTCCTAGTGGGGTAATTATCACTCCCAGAGTAGATTGTCCAAGGCAAGATAAGTACCAGCCAAGTGTAATGCGCTCCTGGTCCTATTATCAATGATGCTTTCAGATAGCAGCTCTGGGTCACAGATTCTGAATATACTAAATGCTTAATTCAGTGCTGCCCTTTCACCCCAAAGATCTCAGGCTGGTCCTGTGCTCCCTGGATTAACTCTTGGTTGACGCATTCTAGGAATGAAAGAGAGGAGGAAGGCTGGTAAGGGGGTGATGGCACGCTTCCCACCCCAGGGTTATTTTCATCTCACACAGCAGCGCGGCACATGGTGGACATTGAAGGTCTGCGAAGGCATCACCCATCCTGCCTTAGTTTCCATCAAGATCACTTGGAAAGATTGTTAGAAACGGGGCTGGTGCAGAGGTGAGAGCTCCTGTTCCGAAAATCAATATGCATGGAACTTTCGTGAGGAGATGTTGATTTACAAGCTGACGTGTTGTTGAAACAACTTGCTGTCTCATTAGTCAGACCCAGTTATGTTTAGAGAGACAGACAGAGAGAGAGAGAGAGAGAGAGAGAGAGAGAGAGAGAGAGAGAGGAAAAATACATATGTGTGGAGTATTTCTGACTTTTTATTTGTCTTTGGAAGATCTGGGGCCTAAGTAAAAAAAATAAAAAAAACAAAGCCAACTCTCTGAAAATCCGAGAGTTTGTGAGCAGCATACACTTCAGAACAACATGCTGAAGAGCTCAGATAGGATCACAGAAAAATCTAGATTTGGATACTGCCTGCCACTGTAAGTCACTTCCATGCCTGGTGCTGACTGGGCAGGGTCCAGGTAGATGCTACCTTCTTTTGTTATAAAATGAATGTGCTTTATCTGAAAAGAATCACTCCCTAGCCTAATACATAACTATAACATTGTACGGCCTAGGGTACTGTTTCCTGCCTTCCAGTTAAGTGAGGTGGGGTGATACAGGAACATGAAAATATTTTAAAAAAAGAGAACATGAAGAAAGTCTAATGGAAGATGGCAACCCAAGGCAACAGACAACAAATGAGAGACCTGGGGGAAGGTAAGTGACAACGGGGAAAGGCTTCAAGGGATGACAGGGATGGGGTTAGTACCCCAAAGGACAGAAGAAATCTTGGGAAAAGTGATGAAGCTGCACAGCAATGAAATCTTACAAAATCTGCTTTTGAGCTGTCTCAATTATCTGACAGGCAAATGTTGTTTGGGAGTCTGTGCTGGTCCATCCACACAGTCAGACAAAGGCAGAAAATAGGTCATGTTTAGTGTCTTTTAGATGTAATATTCATTCCTTCATGTTTATTGAACACAAGGGACATACCAAGCACTGAATGGATGGAGGGACACACACACACACACACATGAAGACACACACGAAGACACACACGAAGACACACACACACACAAAGACACACACACACAAAGACACACACACACATACACACGCGCACACATGCACACACACACACATACACACATGCACACAAACACACACTCACACACACACACACAAAGACACACACACACAAAGACACACACACACATACACACGCGCACACATGCACACACACACACATACACACATGCACACAAACACACACTCACACACACACACACAAAGACACACACACACATACACACGCGCACACATGCACACACACATACACACATACACACATGCACACAAACACACACACACACACACACACACACATACACACGGGGGGGGGGTCATGTTTTCATTGTTGTTCTGAGACAGAAGCTCTCTGTGTAGCTCTGGCTGGCCTTGAACACACCTGGCTCTGCCTCCTGAGTGCTGGAGTGAAAGGTGTGTGCCAGCTTGAAGACCTTGACTTCAGGTGGTGGTGATGCACACCTTTAATCCCAGCACTTGGGAGGCAGAGGCAGGCAGATATCTATGAGTTTGAGGTCAGCTTGGTCTACAAGAGTTCCAGGACAGCCAGGGCTACCTTGCCTTGAAAAAAGAAACTAAAGGGGCATGAGTCCAAAATAAACAAGTAAACAGATGATATAATTTTTCAGAACAGGGAAAGAATGGGAAAGATGGTGAGTGATGGTTTCTAGAGTATCTGGAAAGGTCTCTCTGTGAGGCAGGAATGTTGGCCTGCAGACTGGAGGAAAAGCATGCAAAGGCTCCAAGGTGAGATTACATTTCCCACTTGCAAAGAAGGCTATGGCTCCGCCATGGGCCACAAGAACCTCTGCCATAGCACACCAGCGTATCAGTACAAATGACAAAGAAACAAGGAAAACCCTGGAACCAATGATCATGCCTACAAAAGCAAGAGAGTAGAGGGATGTTAGTAGTGCCAGGGGCATTTGCAGGCTAATAGACTTGATCAGGTTCAAAGTGTGTTTGGTTACTTAGGCTGCAGTGCAAACTTGGCCACAGGCTGAACTATTGCACAACCTCCCATTTGCTTAAAAGCCCAAATGAAGGGATGACAAGATGGGGCCTGAAAGTTCTTACCACAAAGTTCAAGGACCTGAGTTTGATTTCCAGGAGCCACATGGGAAAAGGAGGGAACCAATTCCTGATGTTCCTCTGACTTCCACAAAGGCACCATGGCATGTGCCTTCCACCCCATAGACACTAAACAAACAAATAAATAAATATGTAAATTTGGAGGAAATTATTATTTGATGAATGATATTGTTTAGTTAAAATCTATGAAATAGTTAGATTTCCATGTAATTACCGTACACTGAAACTTTTGTCTTGGGACTGCCCCCTGAATAATACCTGTTACGGTCTAACACCAACAATGCAAGTGACAGTGTCTTGTTGCAGGTCTGTTAACTTGAAATATTGAACTATATCTGTCAAAAGCATTCTGGGTTCTATTTTACATACACATTCTCTCCCTCCCTCTCTCTCTCTCTCTCTCTCTCTCTCTCTCTCTCTCTGTGTGTGTGTGTGTGTGTGTGTGTGTGTGTGTGTGTGTTTGTAAGCACACAAACTGGCTAAAATGGAACAAATGAAACAGTAACATTATGTTAAGAAACCTTTGTTTCATCATGGAGCTGGGTGGGTTTTTTTGATAATTTGTGCAAATGATTAGGTAACATACTTTTATGTGACTTGCTCATTTTCTTTGCTGGTATTGGTAGGAGGTAGACATCTAATATGCAAACAATACTTCAGCCTTCTTGCCAGAGAGAAAGAATAATTATCAATATATATGTATAAACAGGACTTTTTTCAAATTCTTAATTTTTGAACCCTCCTGTGAAAAAGACTCTTGGGACACTGTTGGGTAAAAAGCGATTTTTTTTTCCTTCTAGATAGATTCATTGGCTGGGGCAATATTTTTAGTTTTGCCAATAGAAATGAAGAGACAGGAAAACAGACAACAGCAGAGTGGTTAGTGTGGGACTATTACCAAGGCAGAAATGAGGCCAAAGAGATGATAAATGTGTGTATCTCGCCCACTCCATCAGCTGCAGCCTGACCTGGACCCTCTTCCACATCCAAGCCCCAAGGAAAGCACCATTTTTCACAGTAGCACTTAATAGTGGACATTAACTTAGCCCGCCCCAAAAGGGCTGACCTGCCGTCCACCCTCAGTGCTGCTCCAGACTGTAATCACTTGCTCACTCGGTAATTTGATCAAATACCATGTACCTTTTCCAGCCACTTACTGGCCAATTAAGTCAAGTTCTCACCGAGGGGGTCCAGCTGGCTTCAAGTTCCCTTAGATGAATTGATTGAAGATGTTGTGCAATCTATGAACCCAGTTTAATGATCTAGGTGATAATACTTGTAATTCTTTTCAGTCAAGGGAATTTGCTGCAGCTGTTGTCTGCAAATCCATGTTCTGATACACTGAAGTATCAGAACTGCGTTAATCCGCCCTCTGCTCCACACCAAGGCCTGCATGGTGGAAAGGGAAATTTAAAATTCACTTGGCATAGCCAAGTGGAAACAATCTTCCCGTTGATGTGTTTGTGTTTTATCTCATCGTGGATGCTCTCTTTGGAGGTAGACTATGAGGGAGGATGCATGACTGATAGCTACGAGCAAATGCAAATAAGCGTTCTTTCAATATCATTTGAGCAAACAGCACATCAAATGTTTGAGATTCGAGAAGGCAATGCTTTCAGGCATCAACATGGTATTTCTAAAATATTAGGGTGGGGCTCTGAGGACTAAAGTCATTATTTTTGTATGAAGTGTTACATGGAAGACATAAATAGTAAGAGTTTCTGCTCCTACCCCCTGGACTCACTGCATTGAAGTGATAATGAAGAAATGTCACACAGTGACATGGGCCTTGAGCGCCTCTCCAAACACTTTCCCGGCACAGTGACATGTTTTTTCTAAAAAAATAATCATTAAATAATTTGTTTGCTTGCTTCCCTGTGTGTGCATGTGTTCCCTAAACTGCCCAAACCTTCGTCCTCCTCCCTGTGAAGCAGACACTGTAAACAACACTCAGGAGGACTCGGAGAGTGCCGTAAATTCAGAATACTTCCAGCCCCAGGCCCACACTGAATCTGTGGAGTTGGTTTGCAAACTGAAGAGCTAGCTTTAGTTTCCTATGCTAGCAGCAGCCATCCTAATTTGTGCTGGGTGGAAGGACAGACCCCTCTTCCTGGGTGTCTCCTTTTCACTCGGAGACACAATCACATGTGGCTTTGGGGATCTGAAACTTTGCCAGGGAAAGGCTGGCACTTGGGTGAGAACTTGAATTCTTTCCAGTGAAGCAGGGAAAACAACGGACTCTGGCAGCTGTATTTTCAAATTGAGGATAGCAAAACTTACCTGGACACATAACTCATTTAATCCAAGGTTCCCCATTTAACCCAGACAGAGGCTGATACCAAAGAAGAAAAACAGAAAGAAAAAAACAAAAGCAGCTTTTCAAAGTAGAATGATCAAAGCCAGGTAGGACTTCAGGGTTCAGTGTGAAACCAGCTAAGTATCCTCTGAGAACAGAACATAAATGCCTGATTATAACAAGAAACCTCTCTTGTATTTTTTTGTATACCCTCCCCATTTTGTTCACTGATTAGAATAACTTAAAATTTCTAACTGCTTTAAACAGAACATATTATCCAAGTGAGATTAATAATAAATGTGTTTAAGTTTTTGCCACTATGGGAAAAAATAATTTAAAGAAAGGAGGACCTATTTTGGCTCACAGTTTCAAAGGTTGGCCCCATTGTTTCTGGGCGATGGAGAGGCAGATGAGTGTCATAGCAGGATATGTCTGGTATGTCAGGAAGTCACAGAGCAGAACGGAAATAAGCCAGGGTAAGATATGGCACCTAGGACACCTCCCCAGAGGCCTGGTTCTCCTGTGAGGTCAGACTTCCTAAAGCTCCCATCACCCCCAGTGATGTCATGAATATGTTAATGAGTGAATCAGTTGCTCAGTTGGAGCCCTCATGGGTTTGTTTTTTTTTTTTGAGATTATAATTGAATTACAACATTTCTTACACCCTCCAATCCTTCCCATATACCCCTTCCTCCTCTCTTCCAATGCATGGCCTCTTTTTCACTAATTGTTATTGCATGCATGAAGGTATTGGACACTAATTCTTAGTAGCAGCTGGCATCCTACACACTTCATCTCAATGCTGACATCAGCTGAGCCCTCATGTTCTAATCACTTCTCTGTGATTGTATCTACTGGCTGCGAAACAAGACGTCAACACATGAGTAATTGGGGGACACTTCACATCCAAACAACAACAAAATACTTGTCACATGCTGTGCCCTGTTCTACAGACTCTACATGGACTCAAAGGCTGAATGATCACAACCCTATAAAGTCCACGCCATCATTTCTTTCATTTTGCAGATTAAGTAAACAAGACCAGAGAGGTTCAGCCACTTATTTCCTCGGTGGCAGTGGCAGGGTCCAAACAAGCAGACTGGACCTAGTGTCTGTTCTTCCTGGCTACCTCAGACTGCCTCTCTGGTTTCTCCTGAGCACAAAGACCTCAGGCACCTCTCTCTAGCTCTCCAGCATGCTCCCATGTTACCTTCTCCGGAAAAGAACGATTGGGCCCACAATGAGGACACACACTTTTAATCCCAGTACTCAGAAGGCAGAGGCAGGTAGATCTCTGTGATTTGGAGGCCAGCCTGCTCTACATAAAAAGTTCCAAATCAGCTAGCCCCTACCTAAAAAAAAATTACTGATGTGAAGAGTAACTAGTGCCATAACAAACAAATTGGCAGCTTTTCTATCCCTTGTCTTTAGGTGGCCTTAGATCATGGTTGAGGCCTTGTCTCACATCCCGAGAGCTCCAAGTACAGCATACATTTACTTTTGAGTCAGCAAACTATTAACAAAGTGTCAAAAGGTGGAGATTTTGATTTGAAGCAAAGCAAAACAAAGCAAAAAAGGTCAACATCAAAAATTATGAAACATCAAGTTGACCTTGAATTCATGTCTCCTGAATTCTGAATTCCTTCAAGCTCATTTTGATTCATTTAAAAGCATAGATACACATGTGTGTCCCCATAAGTGTTCATGTTATTCTTGGTATCAAACAGTCTATTTTATCTAAATCTAATATCATAATAGTTGTTGAAAAATACCCTGTCTGAGAAGAAATAATATAGAAGTGGGGACTAGGGAGGGAAGGAACTGAACACAGTTGTGTGCCACTTAAGAGCAGGGACATGTTCTGAGGAATGAACCACCAGGTGATTCCGTCATCATATGGAGATCATAAACTATGCTGACACAAATCTAGATGATGGTGGTCAAAACCCTGCTGTGGCCTCTGATGACTGCTAAGACAGGGGAGGCTTCTGGAATGACACAGCACCTTATGGAAGTCTTGACAAGTACAAGGAGAAAAGGCTCAGAGCAGTACATGAATGAGACAAACACACTTGCTGTCTCTACCGGCACTGTGTAATACACTTAATTGTCAAGGCAGTATTCTCATATGCTGAGCATTGAAGATTGAAACACCACTATGGTCACAGATGTATGGACATCAGCAACACTATGAAAGCTGTGACCTCAGTAGGGACAGAACTTTTCAACTCCACCAGAGTTTGCTGAGAACATAATACACTATTGTCCATCACTGAGAAAATGCCATGATTGGACACATGTCCCATTTGGAAATTATCTGGAGCTTCATCTCAACTCTACAGAAAAGACAGGCTAAGGTCACTGTAGTGGTTTGAAAGAAAATGACCGACATAGGCTCAGAGAGAGTGGCACTAATAGGAGGTGTGGCCTTGATGGAGGAAGTGTGTTCATTGTCTTCCTGCTGCCTGCTGATCATGATGTAGAGCTCTCAGCTAGTTCTACCAAGCCATCAGCCTGTGTGCTGCCATGCTTCCTGCCATGATGATGATGAAATAAACCTCTGAACTGTAAGCCAGCCTCAATTAAATGCTTTTCTTTATAAGGGTTGTCATGATCATGCCTCCTCTTTATAGCAATAAAACTTTAACTAAGACAGAAGTTGGTATCAGGGTCTGTGGTAATATTGTGATAGGCCTGTTCATACTTTTGTTCAGAGGAGTGTGGACTTTGGGACTTTGGATTAGAAAAGCAGTTGAACACTTTAGGTGGGGCTTAATGAGCCATGCATGGAAGACAATGATACTGAGTGTAATTTGAACTGTGGGGCCTGGCTCAAGAGAAGAATTTTAGTATATTGTCTAGAGATCATTCTTATAATATTTTGGCAAAGAATGTGACTGTTTTTTGTCCTTGCCTTAAAAAAAGTCTACCATAGGTTAAAATGAAGAGTTTCTGGATTAATTGCATTGGCATAAGAAATCTAAAAACAGCCTAGTATTGACTCTGTCATGTGGTTATTGGTATTCACTCTCATGCAGATCTATAAGGAAAAGGAGCAAGCTGAGAAAGAAAAGTTACAAAGTGTACAATTTGGAGAGAAAGGGGTCAGCAGGGAGTAGAATGGAGCTGAGTCCTGTGTTCAAGAAGATAAAAAGATTAAAGAAATCCTGATGTTAAACGAAATAAAGGGAGTGATGATTTCAGGGCAGGATCCCACACAGATAACTTCCAGTTTGAAAAAAAAAAGGAATCAAAGAAAAATTTAGAACTGGGTGTGGTGGTGCACACCTCTAATCCCACCACTCCAGAGGCAGAGGCAGGCAGATCTTTGAGTTTGAGGCCTCCCTGGTCTACAGTTTCAAAACAGTCAACCTTAGGCAATAAAGATAATCATGGAAAACAGAAAACTGGTGAAGATGTAATTGAATGAGAGGGCCTTGTTGTAGCCCTAGCAAGCATCAGAACTTAGCAGCATAGGCCATGTGGTTCTGGCATTAGAAAGTCACCGAGGCCAAGCATGTATCAGGGGTATCCCTTCCTAGAGCCTTAGAGAAGTCATTTTGTAAAGCTATTAAGGTAAAGTCTAAATTGCCTTGAAAATCCCAAAATGTTGGAGATTCTAGAGGCCTGGGATATTGCTGAGGAGAGCTGCTAACACAGAGTGGACCCATCCAAAGAGGAAGAAGTGTGTTTCAGTCAACAAAGCTGAAAGGAGTTGGAGATCTGAAGAACATTTTGACATCAGACATGGAGATGCAGAGTTTGGAGTTTGCCCAGCTAGTTTAAATCTTGCTTGGTTCAGTATTTCCTCACTATGCTCCCTTCCCTACATTTTGGAACTGTAATGTATATCCTGTGTCATTATGTGTTGGAAGTATGTGATCTGCTTTTTGCTTATGCTTTTGCTTTTGCTTTTACAGTGGATTACAGTTAAGAGATTGCATGAGTCTCAGAAGTGACTCTGAACTTTTAGACAATTTTGAGACTGCTATAAACTATGGAGACTTTTGAAGTTGGACTAAATGCATTTTGTTTTTATACTGAAACAGTAAATATAGTCTGTGTTTGCTCCATTATGTTTATTCCGTTTTCATTTGCTAATATTCTAAGTGTTATTAACTAGAACCCTTATAGCCAAACATATTTGGAATATCAATAGTTTTTGAGGTTTTGAATGGTCATGGTGGCAATCTGTAATCTTAGCTATTGGGGAAGGTGCCATGTTTGTGCACATCACAGCAACATAATAAAGATCTGTCTAAAAATAAAGTTTCAGGAAGGCTGGAGTTTAGGTCAGTGGTCCTGGCTCATTCGCTAGTAATAGCAAGAAGGAGGTCATGTTGTCAAAAGAAAACTAACTTTGCTCTTAATTTGTTGAAAACCCACAAAAAGGATATGCATGTACATAGAAAGGGAAGAAAGAGAAGGGGAACATTAAGTCTGAGGTATGATTTGAGTATGTCCTCCAGAGGCTGGTGTATGGGGACCTTGTGTGGCCATATCAAAAGGTGGTAGGTATTTATGAAGTAGATGTAACAGGATTAGGTCCCAAGGACACAGCCCTCAGAAGAGATCACATAAATATCCTTACAACAGGTTAGTTGTTGAGACAGCTGATTGTTATAAAACAAGGCTATCCCACGTACTTCAACTACCCTGTCTTAACTTTCTAGTCATCAGAATTATGAACCACGTGAACATCATTTCTTCCTAAAACCTCTTGATATTTTCTTACAGCAACACAATATGGATCAGTGCAAAGGATTAGTAATTCTAGAGGAAAGCATTCCTATTCAAATGAAAATGAACATGTACATGCAAAGAAGACTTCGGGGAAGCAGTGTCCCTGAGGGGGGGGCAGAGGCAGGAAGTAGTGGGCCATGTGCTGGGCTTTCATTTGAAAGACTTGAACAGGAAGCAAGCACATCCTGTTTAGATGAAAGGCTGGTGGGCATCACCTGCAAGGGGGAGCCGTAATTCTGACCCATATTTCCTAGAACACGAAGTAAAACACAGCTGCATCGTACTCCATATAGGGACTTTTGAAGATCTCACCATGCTTTGGGTATGTGCTGCATAGCAGTGTTTTTCTACTTGGGGAAGAGTTTGGTGTAACAATAAGTTTTTCCACCAAAGCCACCTGAGCCCTGCCACCACGTGGGCGCTTTCGGTCAGCCACCTGAGTTCCACCCACCACCACGTTAAGGTCCCAAGTAACACACAGAGACTTATATTAGGTACAAATTCTGCTTGGCCAATGACTAGGATTTCTCATCTGCTAGCTCAGTCTTAATTATCATAAATCTATATATTTTATAAGGCTTATCTTATCAAGGATGCGTTCTGCTGGTGCCCTCTCTTGCCAGCAGATCACATGGCAACTTCAGAGCAGAGACCAGGAGGAAGAGCAAGAGAAAAGGAATGACTTCCTTCTTGTCCATGCTTATATATGAGTCTGCCTGCTTGTCACTTCCTGCCTGGAATCGCAAGACTTCTTTACTACATTTCCCAGAATCCTCCTCGACTCCTAGTCCCTCCTAACTTGCTGCCTCATTGGCCAAACAGTACTTTATTCAATAATCAATAAGATAAACATACACAGAAGGACATTCCCCATCAGTTTGGCACCTATTTTGGTTAAAGAAAAAAAGGAACAAAGAAAGGAAGAAAGAAAGAAAATGTTATTTTATAGTTTTGAACAAAAGATTTCACTTCTTCCATTTGATCATTTAGAACCAGAGAACTTAGGTTTTCATCCACCATGATCAAGCTTGGGTGTTCCTATTGGTCACCTGCCTGACCACCAAGTTTACTACCTATGAAGGGAACTGTTTACCCCACTCACCACTAGAATTGTCATACCAAGAAATCCATGTTGATGCACACTGCACCTAGAAATTCATGTCCTTGTTTGAGAGCACAGACTCCTGAGAACAAGAGCTAACTCATGGGGCAGGTGAGATGTCTCAGTGGGCAAAGGCACATGCCACAAGTCTGATCCCTGGAGATGAAGGTGGAAGGGGAGAAATGACTCCATAGAGTTCTTGTTCTCTGACCTTCAGGTGGGTGGCTATGGCACTCTTGCCCTCCTCCACAAACACACACACACACACACACACACACACACACACACTTCTTTTTAGAATGTAACTTATATTGAACATTCATTTTTCTAAGAACTTTCCTCACATTGGGTCACTCTTATTAGCATATCCAATCTTATTTAACTGTCAACTTGTATTAAGAACTCCATGGAGGTCACCAGATTCATGACCAACTGAGCAGACCATCATGAATTAAAATTCTTTAAAAAAGAAAGAAAGAAAGAAAGAAAGAAAGAAAGAAAGAAAGAAATGCTAATCATCTTAAGGATGTTCTGCTTAAAGAATCAGAAAAACAAAATTGCTTTGTGTCTCTGAGAAAGGTAGGCATCCGGGGCAGACATCTGTCCCTATAGATAACAAAACCTCCCTGCATGGAAAGGTAAAGAATTTCAATAGAAGCTTTGTAAGTAGAAGGTCATGGGGAAGGTCATAAAGAATGTGTGAGATGTGGCACTTTTCTCAAGCAATAAATTTTGTTCAATGAAGGTTTAAAGATCTCCCAACATAAAAGACGGATGTTGGGAGATTTGGAGCAAAGAGAGATAAAGTAAAGAATCCAAACCTGTGGCTATCACACAAGGAAGGTACAGGGACATGCAACCTGGGCTGAGGCACAGACAGTTCTGAATGCTAGAAGTAGAATTTCAGAGATGGATGGAAGAGGGCTTGCTGTCAGGGTGTTATATCACACACACACACACACACACACACACACACACACACACACACACACACACACCAGACACTGGATTAAACACACCCTAGGTGGATAGTCAACTCTGTGTGTGTGTGTGTGAGAGAGAGAGAGAGAGACAGAGACAGAGACAGAGACAGAGACAGAGACAGAGACAGAGACACACAGAGAGAAACACAGTTCAAGACCCAGGAAAATCCTAATCTCTTTAAAATAGCTACGTGGCTAAACTGAGGCAGGTGTGTGGATTTTGCAACCATCTCCCTAAGAAACAGGCAGTGCTCTGGAATTTTCAGAGAATTTGAGTGGCAGAAGCACCTTTAGGTAGGAAAAGGACAAACCAGTGTGTGGCAGGCCGCCTTTCTCTCAGATAATGTGTATAGATCTTTGTATAATAAAGTGTCATTTCCCAGTAGCACCAAACATTTCCTTGGTTCTCTTTGTGTGCGTGTTTGATCCCCTACATCATATCACAATCACTACAGCAACACATGGAGGAAAGGGACTGTTGCACAAATCATGTCTCCTGGTGGCCTGCAGAAGTCACCATAGCCAAATAGATTCCGAATGCTGGCACTGGCACAGAGTTTCTGTTTTAAGAAAACAGCTAGTAAAATAATTCAGATTTTCAAAACTTACAATCAAATCCAGCTTTGTTTAGATAATTTAAAAGTTATCTAGGAGTTACTGGAAACAACATAGTAGATGAAGAGAACGATTTACTATCTGGAAGACTGGCCAGCCCTCAACTCTCTAGGTTTTGTGTTTATGGTGTACAGTGTACAGCCTTTGATACTTGGCAATATGGTGTCCACTGTTTTCATTGATAATATTTCAGAGATTATAAACACTCTCCAAGTCTTCCTGATACGAAGGTGAAAAGAGGTGATAATCTTTTTTTTTCTCAATTTTTAAATTTAAATTAGAGACAAGATTGTTTTACATGTCAATCCCGGTTCCCTCTCCCTCCCTTCCTCCCCTGCCCCCCACTAACACCCTACCTATCCCTTACCATTTCTGCTCCCCAGGGAGGGTAAGGCCTTCCATGGGGGGTTGGTCTTAAGAGTCTATCATATCCTTTGGGATAGGGCCTAGGCCCTCCCCTGTGTGTCTAGGACGAGGGAGTATCCCTCTATGTGGAATGGGCTCCCAAAGTCCATTCCTATGCTAGGGATAAGTACTGATCTACTACAAGAGGCCCCATGGATTTCCAAGGTCTCACTGACACCCACAATCATGGAGTCTGGATCAGTTCCATGGTGGTTTCCCAGTGATCAGTCTGGGGGCCAAGAGCTCCCCCTTGTTCAAGTCAGCTGTTTCTGTGGGTTTCATCAGTCTGGTCTTGACCCCTTTGCTCATCACTCCTCCTCTCTGGCTCAGTGTTTAGCTGTGGGTATCTGCTTCTACTTTGATCAGTTGCTGAATGAAGGCTCTAGGATGGCAAATAAGTCAGTCATCAATCTCATTATCAGGGGAGGGCATTTAAGGTAGCCTCTCCACTGTTGCTTAGATTGTTAGTTGGTGTCATCCTTGTAGATGTCTGGACATTTCCCTAGTTCCTGATTGCTCTTTAAATCTATAATGGCTCCCCCTCTTATGGTATCTCTTATTTTGCTCGAATGAGAAGGGGAGAAGAGGAGGGATGAAGAGGACATAAAGAAGCAGGAAGGTTGTATAGGAGGAAGAATAGAGGAGAGGAAAAAAAAGAGGTGATAATTTTAAAATCACTTTTGGACATATGGCTGGAATGCTTTCTAAATGCTGTTAATAATTTAATTTAATTTAATTATTTAAGCACAACAAGCACCACAGAAGCTAACTGAAATAACAGTAGAAAGAGACTCAGAGGAAATTCAATTTGATATTCCCAGGAAGGGAAATTCAATTTGATATTCATGCTGCCCATAGCTTCTCATTAGGAATTGTTGCTGGTCTCTAACAGAGCTGCCAGAAGTTACCAAAACAATTCAAACAGGAAGTTTGCCCACTTCATTTTTAAAGCGATTGAAGTAATTGCTTGTTTGCTTTTGTTCTGTTCTTCTGAGGGGGACTACTAGAGACAGAACTTCAGAACTAGGCAAGTGTCCCTCCTGTACCTCCCCAAGCCCTGATTTTCTGTTATTGTTCAATGTTAATGCAGGCTTTCATGACTCCCGGGCAGTTCTCAAACTCTGTATAGCAGAGGCTGGCCTTGAACACTTAAACAATGCTTTCCTACTCTCTCTTTTTAATTTGTGAGGGAGGCTCTCCATGCTTTGAACTTAAGATGCTCCTGCCTCAGACCTGAGTAACTGGGACTCCAGGCCTGTACCATGAGAAGACATTATTAAAAAAATGGCAAAACAGTTTGTTTATTTTCAGATAAACTATAAGAAAATCTGTGTCAAACTATCCAACAAGGCAGGCATAATGGCTCAACCTATAATCTCAGATTTCTGTATTATATAGAGAGTATTGCAGTGGGCTCATGGCTACAGTAGACTACCTAATGAGTTCAGGCCAGCCTGGAGAACACTGTCCCAAAAAACCAATCAAAATAAAAGTATATAAAACATTAACAAAGTTAATATTTCCATAATACTCCAATAATGTATAACGATATGAGAACAGGAAAGTGTTTACCAAGCTACCAAGGAGCTAGTCATGTTATAATTACAGTGATCTCTAGTGTTAGTGCAGACCATTTCATGGCCAATGCAAATCACAGCCCCCCTCCCACCCTCACCCCCATCCCTGAGACAGGTTGCACTACATAGCCCTAGCTAGCTTTGAACATGACATCTTCCAGCCTTGATGCTGGGATTACAGGTCTGTACCATCATGCTCAGATAGATTATAGTTGTGTTTTTGTTTTTGTTTTTGTTTTTTGTTTTTCAAGACCAGGTTTTTCTGTGTAGCTCTGGCTGTCCTGGAACTCACTCTGTAGACCAGGCTGGTCTTATACTCAAAGGTCTGCCTGCCTCTGCCTCCTGAGTGCTAGGATTAAAGATGTATACCACCACTGAACACTTATAGTTAGTTGAAAAGAGAGCTGAACAAATCAATTTTCTAATGCCATGAGAATAACAACCCAAAGTCAGAAAATTTGAAACAAAGATGTAAGAAACATCTTATGTATTTAGATATCCCTTTAACATGTAAATGGAAAAATTATAACAATGTATAAAACATTAATGATTATGAGGGCCAGAGAGATGACTCAGTCAATAAAGTACTTGCCTCTCAAGAAGGGGGAGCCGAGTTGGAGTCAGAACCTACTAAAAGGGGAGTGCAGTGCTGTGTTCCTGTAACTCCTGGGTTGGAGGACAAGAGGCAGAGACAGACAAATCTCTGGAAGCTTTCTGGTCAGCTAGCTGAGCCTACATGGTAAAGATACACACAAATACAGACACACACAGACAGATGCACACACAGAGAGGCACAGAGAGAGACATATACAAAGGCACACAGACACACATGGATACAGACACACACACACACACACACACACACACACACACACACACACACACACACGATTAGAGACCTGTCTCAAGTAGATGATGAACATTCCTGAGAACCAACGCCTGAAATGGGAAGGTGTCTTCCCACATCCATGTGCATGTGGTACGTGTATGAACACAGGCACACACACAGACATACACAGACACAGAGACATACACACACAGAGAGAGACACACAGACACACAGTCACACACACAGAAACACAGTCACACACAGAGGGAGACACAGACACACACAGACAGACACACACAGTCACACACACAAATACAGACACACAGAGATAGATGCACACACAGAGAGACACACACAGACACACAGTCACACACACAGACACACAGTCACACACAGTCACACACAGACAGACACACACAGATACACACAGAAATATATACACACAGAGAGACACACAGAGACACACACACACACACACAGATACACACAGTCACACACACAGAGACACACACAGACATATACAAATACAGACACACAGAGACACACACAAATACAGACACACACAAACAGATGCACACTCAGAGAGACACACACAGACACACAGTCACACACAGAGACACACACACACACAAATACAGGCATACACAGACAGATGCACACACAGAGAGGCACACAGACAGACAGACATATACACAGACAGACACAGACACAGATACACATGGACACAGAGACACACACACAGAGACACATACAGAGGGAGAGACACATAAACACCTACACAGACAAAGACACACACACCAAATAAATTTAATTTTAAAAATTAAAAAAATAAACTACCAAATTCATCTTTAAAAAGAAAGAATTTACCAAAAAAACTTCAGTTGCTGTGGCTGAAGATGGCTCAGTGGATGAGACTGCTCTTTAAAAGCCTGGGGTTTGGTTCTTAGCACCCACATGGCAAGTCACAACTAGGTTCCAGGAGAACCAATACCCTCTTCTGGCTCCTTGAGCACCAGACATGCTCATGGTATATACATACAGACATGTAGGCAAAACGGTCACTCATGTAAGACAAAAATAAACCTTTAAAAAGCTTTTATAGCTGGGCAGTGGTGATACATGCTTCTAATCCCAGCATTCAGGAGGCAGACTGATCTCTGTGAGTTCAAGGCCATTCTGGTCTACAGAGCAAGTTCCAAGACAGCCAAGACTACACAGAGAAATCCTATCTTGAAAACCAAAAATCAAAAATGAAAAAAACAAAAGCTTTTATATAAAAAATTTTCAGTTGCTCTTTCCTAAGCAGAATTAAATCTTTCCAAATTGAAATAAAAATATAAGCATATATAATATATATCAACTTAAGTTAAAACATTGGTTATCACTGAAGCCAGTAGAACACATGTAAAAATCTTAGCCCTAGCAATACAATTAGCTATTTTAATTTTTAAAAAGTAAGACAAGTTAATTTTATGTAATAAATATATGATAGCTAATGAATTATGCATGTCTTTGTTACTTATCCATGTATCATCAGCTTGTCAACAGAGCCTTCATACATGCACAATAATAATTAATTCAGTCATCTTTGATATTTTGTTGACTGTCAGTCACACACAAAATATAGCTCTATGCATGTTTCCTCAATTTTATCATGATGAATATTTATTTGTCAAGGCAAAAAGATAGAACATAATTTAACAGTCTTTAGCCTTATTTATAGCTTCTAAATATTTAGACATAAAATCCATATGCCTTGGTTTGTTCTCTTGCCTTAGGCCCCACAAGTGTTAGGATCAGGTCCTCTGTATGGAAGGAAAGTGAAGTCAATCTCGTGCCCTCCCTCCCCTGGTGCTGAAGAGTCACTCTACAGGAAGACAGGGGAAGAGGCCTTAGAGCAGGCCCAGTAGGGTTCACACCCTTCCCCTTTCTCATACCCAGCAGGGGACACATACACACATCCCTCCCCACATCCTCACTGATGGCCAACAGTCTTTAATAAGAGTATAAACCTCTACAGTAACATTTTAAAATGCACAATTAGGGTGACACCTTAATGTGCATGACTTGTAGTTGGTGTAATTAGTTTTCCAATTCATTAACCTCTGGAATTATCACTAATGGAGAGTGCACTGGTATTTCACTGGGGGCAGCTTCATTGTTCCTTCATTGTCCCAATGTTTTCTTTGGACAAGAGCAGAGAGGGGAGTTGAGAAATGTCTCTGAGCCCATAGAAGGTTTCCCAGAAGAGTGGTGGGTGGGTGGATGGTTTCTCAGGCTGTGCTCAGAGGAGCCACGAGGGGCTGAGATCCAGGTTTGCTCTGCTCATCATGCCACATGCCTCACTGCTAGGGGAGTCAACTGTGTGTGAGCTGCTCTCCCGCTAAGGTGCTCTGAGGGTAGCTGGGACCCTGTATGCATGTTCAGAGGACAGGACTGGGCCCACAGAGTGACAGCCATGGATGCTGGTTTGTGGTCCTATTAGGAAGGATGCTTCGTGACCTTCAAGTCATTAAAGTCTTTTAGAGAGCCTAAAAAATAGGTGCCACTATCGCCCTCACTTTATGAAAAAGGGAAAGAGGCTGAGAAGTTAAACTACTTACTAAGTGCTTCTTTGTAGCAAATGTATGCAAAGCCAGCTTTCTCTGACTGAATTACCGGGGCTGTTGAGACGGATGAGAGAGTAAAGGTACTTAATGCCGACCCAAGTATGATCCCTGGAACCCACATGGTAGAAGGAGAAAATACCCTCTCACAAGCTGTCCCTCTGACCTCAACTATGCATGTTCTGACACATGTACACCCCCAATCACAACACATATAAATAAATACTAAAATAAAATGTAAACAAGCACGCTCACACCATGATGGAGCCTCCTAGCACTTTGGCTTTTTTATGACATCACAGGTTATTCAGGAAGCTAGCAATATATTTCAAGTGTGAAGGGGTTTACTTCCTAAAATTAAAGTTTGAACCAAACATGGGTGGGGAAAGTCAGAGGGAACAAGTATTAGGAAGTCACCAGCCCTGGCCTCAGCCAAGCATACTAAATCAGGTGATTCTCTTGTGGGCACCTGAAAGCTGCTGCAAAATGTCGGCCCCTATTGTCCATGTGCCCCAGTCTTTCGTGTCAGTTGGAGGCACCACCAATCAGCACACTTCTCCACATTCTCAGCTGGTTGCCACTCAGAACCTCACATGTGCCCACGCTCCTGGCTGCAACTCAATCTTGAGAGAAAGGCTTGTCTTCAACTTTTCTGATCTGTGTGGAGTGTCTCTTAATGTCTGACATACTCACTGTGACCATGACCATCAGAGGAAGGAGACCCTAGATGTGTAGTTTCTGGCTAGAAGAGGATGTGGTGAGATTTCCCTGAAACATTCCAGCAAAATCCCTAAGCCCCTTCTCACATTACTGACGCAGGATTGTGTGCATACTTACTAATTCCCAGATTTACTTTCCAGCAAGTTAAAAAGTGACAGAGGCTCTTGTCCCTCTGAAAGGATACAGCACAGAAAGAGAAGTCTGGAACTAGAACCATGGTGCATTTTGTCTTGGCCTCCCTGGTGGCTAAAGCAGGAAAATCACTGGGGCCAGGGGTTCAAGGACAGTAGTGGGATCCTACCTTATAAACGGGAGGATGATGAAGAGAAAGAGGACAAAGCTGTTGATAGGGGAACTGAAGTTGTAGTTTAATTTTTTAATACATGTCTAAGAGTTAAGCACCTTCAGTTGGACCAGAGGAAGCCAGGCATGCCTCTCGGATTTTAAATAGATTGGTTTCCACACACAGGCTTATGTGTCCAGGGAATATATTATGGGGGCAACATGTGAGAGACTGTCTTTATGCACAGTGAAAGAGAACTTAGCTGTCATTAGGTCCCAAATACGTCAAACCATTTCTTATTTACCAGGAACATGAGCACCCCCGACAGCATGGTGGGCAAATGTGGGCAGTCACACAGGCACTGAAAATCCTGGCAAAGCATGGTCCAGCCAGGAGTGGCAAGGAGGCTGGCGGAGACAAATGTTCAGGGTAAGATCTTGTTGAAACCCAGTCAAGACAGTCGGACTTGCTAGCTGGAAATACCTCTCTTTTAGAGCAGTAGCCAGGCCATTTGCAAGGACTAATTAGAATCATGAACAAACCTTAAATGCCCTCCCCTGATAATGGGATTGATGACTGACTTATATGCTACCCGATAGCCCTCATCCAGCAGCTGGTGGAAGTAGAAGCAGACACCCACAACTAACCACTGAGCTCAACTGGAATCCAGATGCAGAGAAGGACGAGTGAAAAGCAAAGGAGTCCAGACCAGGCTGGTGAAACCCACAAAAACTGCTGACCTAACATCGGGGAACACTTGCTCCCCAGACTGAATACCAGCATGGGACTGATTCAAACCCCAGGAACGTGGATTTCAGTGAGGAAACCTCAGAAATCTATGGGACCTGCTGTAGTAGTTCAGTACTTATCCCTAGCATAGGTGTGGACTTTGGGAGCCTATTCCACAAAGAGGAATATTCCCTGAGCCAAGACACAGGGAAGTGGGCCTAGGCCCTATCCCAAAGGATATGATAGACTCTGATGACACCCTATGGAGGCCTCACCATCCAGGGGGAGCAGAAAGGATATGTGATAGGTAGAGTTTTAGTTGGGGAGGGGATGGTAGGGGAAGACAGGAGGGAGAAGGGAACTGGGATTGTCATGTAAAACAATCTTGTTTCTAATTCAAATAAAAAAATCTGAAAAAAAGAATCATGAACAAATTGATAGTGAAATCAGGAATAGATTTCAGTGACCTCATAACCTGTCTGGCATGCTTGCACCACCAGATATCATCTGTCTGTCTGTCTGCTATCCTATCATCTATCTTAACTATCTATCATCTATCTATCTATCTATCTATCTATCTATCTATCTATCTATCTATCTAATCTCTTCTTTATCATCACCATCTATCTACATATTTACCCATCTGTCTGTCTGCCTGCCCAACTGACTTCCTGCCTGTCCATCTTCCTGTCTGTCCATTTTTACTGTCCATCCATCTGTCTGTCCGTCCATCCATCTGTCTGTCTGTCTACCATGTATTCATCAGAAATCCAGACACCATCTCTTCATCTTTTCATCCTCCATCTTTCTACCCACTTTGTCTCTCTGTATCCATCTAGTTATCTAGTGGCATGATTCACCCCTGCTAGAGCATATCTAGGAAGATATGCACGAGCATTTATTTCCCTTTCTAGATGAGAGCCAGTGGGAAACAGGGGAGCTATTGATTCTTGTTTGTTTGAGCTCCTAGTCTATAGAATGGCATCATAACAATAGCAAGACCTATGAATTTTTCCAATAGGTAATTCCAGGCTGAAGACGATGTATTTGAAAAACAGCCTAGTGTGCCATGATATTAAAACAGTAGGCCACAATGACTACAATATACCAGCTATTGATAATGAGATTACAGACTCCAGCCTTCGAGTATTCTCCCCTCTAGGTCTCAGCACTCAATTCTGTTGTTGGGGAACACCCATGGCTGGACTGAGAGAAGGGCCTTGATGATATAAGCAAGTCTTTTGCTCACATTTGGTGTAAGAACTCATGTGGCTTTATACTTATAAGACTAGTCAGGCCTGCCTCATCTTATATCACCTTAGGAAGCAAGTTCCTAAAATAACTTGTTCAAAATGAGAAAATCAGATTTCCATGGACACATCTGAATCTAATCATGGTTATCTACACATACGGTTTTTTGGTTGTATTGAAATGCTGTTCTTTTCTGCGAAACTAGAGGGGACACTGATCAAGTTCACTAGTTACTGAACTCGTATGGCCCACACCTGAAATGTTTTGTCTGAATTTGGGGGTTGAATTCTCAGAGGCACGTTGGCAAACTAGAGTGTGTTCAGAGGGTGGCCAAAGTGGTTAATAATAATAATACTACAAAAGTAACACCTGTTGTGTCTTGTGCTGAGTGTATTACGTGACTGTCTGCTTTTAATCCTCACAGTATTTTACCTTTGAGCAAGCTGAAGATTAGAAAGCTTGAGCTGCCAAGGGTTTCACAGTGAGTGACTGAGGCTGTGGTGTCAAATTTGTGCTTTTACCCACTGACTGTGCCATGAGAAAACCAGAAGGTGTAGAAGAGCTAGGAATGCCCAGACTGATGAAAAGAAGAATTGGCTGGCAAATGGGGGGGGGGCAGGGATTGTTATCTGGTATCTTCTCTATCCATATATACTTTAATTTTTGCATTATTTATTCCCATCTCCCTCTCTCCTTCCCTCCCTCCTTCTCTCTCTCCCTCCATCTCTCTGTCTTTCTTTTTGATTTTTGAGACAAGGTTTCTGGCTGTCCTGGAACTCACTCTGTAGACCAGGCTGGCCTCAGACTTGCAGAGATTCACCTGCCTCTGCCTCATGAGTGCTGGGATTAAAACTATGTACCACTACACCCTCCTTGCAACAGGATCTTGAAATGAATGTATACAGCTGGATTGGCTGGCCAGTGAGTTCTTGGGGGTCCACACCCCCACCCAGCCCTTGCAGCACTGGGGTTGCAGATGTCTGCTAACACATCTTGCTTTTATGTAGATGGCTGAGATTTGAATTCAGGTTCGCATGCTTGTGTCTCCCCAGCCCAGAGAGTGGAAGGCTTTGTTGTAGTTTATAGAATCATCTTGTGATTCACAACTCAAGCAAAAGCTGGATGACCTCTCTGTTTCAAGAATGGAGACAAGATTTTAATGCCAAGATAGGGAGCAAAATAGAGGTTATCACTTTAGGTTCTATCAAACATCTGTCTCGTATGCCCACAACTTGTCTTAAAGTTCACTCTAGGGATGGATGTCAAATGTTAGCAGTTATCTTTCATGTGACTGAGTCTTTGGAACTATGTGAGTCTTACCCACAGTATTGTGCTAAAGATCCAGTGAGTTAATGTACTGGAAATTGTTTCTGATGGGTCGTGCTACATACGTATGAGGGATCGGAAAACAAATAGTGGATGAACTTTATGTTCCTTTGACTTTTTTTTAAACCTATTTAAACATATGGGTCAACCCTAAAAGCTACTGAGTCAACAAGATGTCTATTGAGTAAATAAGGACACAGACATATAGCCAAGGTCATCATGATTAGTAAATCACTTTTATATAATAATTTCACTGGTAGTACCAAGGGCTTACTTCTAAATAATTACACTCAAATATTATAAGTTCTTTTTTCCAGATATATGAAATCTTCCTCAACTTTGTGGTCTGGGCAATATGAATGACTTCTATCCTATGGATTTTTTTTTAAATTTTTGAGACAGAGTTTTACCATGCAGCTCAGGCTGCCTCAAACTCGTAATCCTCCTGCCTCAGGGTCCAAAGTTCTGGGATTACAGGCATGCTTTGCTGACCATCCTTTGTTTTTGTTTTTGCTTTTGTTTTGGTTTGTTTTGTTTTTTGCATTTCTTTTTGGATCTTTGAATTAAGCCCTTCCTGCCTTTCCTCCTCTCAGAACATTCTCCTCTCTGGTCTTTGCTCATCCACATTTCCTAGCAAAATTCTACCCATGCCTTACCTCCTCTCCAGGCCTTACCTCCTCCCCAGGCCTTAACTCCTCCCCAGGCCTTACTTCCTCCCCATGCCTTCGCTGATGTCTCAGCCATAATTAATTCAGGATGTACGTCCCACCCTCCCACACGATGAGATGTTAGTGTTCCCTCCATGGTGCCCATGGCTTTCTGTAACACCACAGTCATAGAACCTGTCAACTCCCTTGTAAATATTTCTTTAAATATTTTAATATTTTCTGTAGTTCATAAGGTCTGAGAACTCAGGGCTTTATGTGTTTTGCTCATGACTATATCCCCAGGGATCAACAATGTCTGGTACAGGATTCATGTGAAACATAACATGGTTGTTTCCTATCATGCAGACAAAAAAACAAAAAACAAAAAACAAAAAACAAAAAAAAACATTAAACTAACAACTTTTCCAAGATCTCATGAGGCAAGTGGAGCCAGACTGCATCTGGATCGTCAAAGCATTCACCCCCGCTCCCCATGTTTCTCAAGAAGAACCACACATCTCTTGTCAGAGTATTTTCTATTTCCAAGTAGGGAGCATGAAGGAGGGCAAACTGACATTCCCAAATGAACTCACTTTTGGGTTGGTCAAGCAGAATTTAGAAAACATATAGCCAAAGCAAGTAGTGAGGGAAAAAACTTGGCTTCCTGGGGGCAGGAATCACAGAGGTGGCCATCTCCTCTGCCAGAAGTGCAGGTACTTAAAATAAGTGCAGGTCCCATGTCTTACAGTTGGGGTCATTGAAAGGTCAGATCATAAAAGTCTGGTGTACAACTGAAAAAAGCCTCAAGATTATATTGGGGATGCACCCACAAAATTTAACCATCTATAGGTCTGTTGAAATGTTCTTTGTTTTTTAGAAATGGATTTAACAGTTGTTGTTTTTACTGACATAAAAGTGGTAACCTTGAAAATATAAGCCAAGTTTAGTTATAAAATCCAGTTCTGTACTCCCATGCCTAAGAAATGGCCGCAGAGCTAACAAATTGAAGACGAATGATCATCATAAAATCATCTGGTAGGGGAAGAACTGTGGTTAGTTTTGGCAACCTTTTCTTGGATTGGAACCAATAGTACTATGTGTGCGTATTGTGTATGTGTATTTCATTAGTTACTAATCCATCAATAAATTGCCTAGTCTTTCTCCTACAAATCTCTTCTTGAGACAACTTGCAGTGTCATAGAGAAAATTATCAGCATCCGTATTTGCAATTTGTCCCATTATGAGTTGAACAATGTATGTGGAACATCATTGTATCTGGAACACTATAATAAAAGAAACAGCAGATGTCAAGAGCTGTGTGAAAAAGCAAGGGGCTATATTAAAGCATCTGCTCATCCATCACTCCCCACAGTGAGGAATAACGGAGCTGAGCATTCATCTGCCATTTTCTCCACGAGTAAAGTAAAAAGAGATAACTCACCTCTCAAATGAAGATGTATTTTTCTGGGAATCAATAGTCATAGATTATTTTGTTTTACATGTATGTGATTAAATGTGTCTTTGACCACATATTTCTAGCCGCATGTGAAAGTTTGAATACCCACACTACCACCACCATCCACCTTTTCTTATAATAATGGATGTGAGATGGGACTTGGTATATATAAAATTTATGAGGATTTATAAACATGATTGCTATCAAAGTGAAGATAATAAGTTGTGAATTAAGCTAACAATCCCAAGATTTTGAAAATATGCAGGTCCAAAAAAGAAAAGAATGTGGAAGAAAGCCAAGTAGAGATGAAATCAGGGAGACAAGCCTAATACTAAAAATACACTCATAAGTGTGCATTGCAAATTCACACTGGGAAGACCTTCAAAGTAACAGTGGGAAATGAGGTAACTCTAAGCCCATTGAAACCTAGTTCTCCAGAAAAGGACAGTTACATTGTTATATCAACAGTTACATTGTTATATCAGCAGTTACACTGTTGTATACACAGTTATATTGTTATATCAGCAGTTCAATGGTGGTTTTTTTTGGCTTTTTTTGGGGGGGGGGGGTTCGAGACAGGGTTTCTCTTTGTAGTTTGGAGCCTATCCTGGCACTCCCTCTGGAGACAGGTTGGCCTCGAACTCACAGAGATACGCCTGCCTCTGCCTCCCGAGTGCTGGGATTAAAGGCGTGTGCCACCAAGGCTCATTGTTATATCAAGTTATATTGGCACATCAATAATTACATTGTTATATCAGGTACATTGTTACATCACTAGTTACATGGTTATATCAACAGTTACATTGTTATATCAGCATGGGCACCAGATTTTCCTTCTTCTCTGGAATGCCATCAGATTAGTGCATGCCATCAATTTTACCAAGTATATTGGTCAACTTTAGTTTTAACAAAAATAAAAAGCAGGGTTGAAAATTGAAAGCTGACAAATTTGACTTGAATGGACATAGAACTCCAGGCAAACACATTGTCTAGACTTGGCTGGATGCTCATTAAGGTGTTGAAGCTTTTGTGAGGGGTAAGGACACACTTACTTCATATCAAGCTTCACAAGTGCATTCCACTCTTAGAAATTGCATTACTATGGGAAACCAATGCGGTCCAAAGAGGTGACTCAGAGGATAAGGGTGCTTGCCACCAAATCTGGTGACTTAAGTTTGATCCTATCACTCTTGTGGTAGAAAAGAGAGAACCAAGTTCTGCAAGTTGTCTTCTGACCTCCACATGAGTGCCATGGCACACACACACACACACACACACACACACACACACACACACACACACACCCCACATTCACATACATGAACACATAAAAATAAACAAGCACACAAAGAATGAGTGGTATTTTAAAAAAGGAATAAGTGGATTTGGAGACAGCACCGTGGTTAGGAACACATACTGCTCTTGCAGAGAACCAGAGTTCAGTTTCCAGCGCTCACACAACCTCTTGCAACTCAAGGTCTGGGAGGCTCTGATGGCCTCTTCTGGCCTTCAAAGGCATCTGCACTCTGGTACACTTACCCACACACAGTCACACACACACACAAGAAAGAGTAAGTGATGGACGGTAAGTGGTGCCTTCAAGTCCATGATATCTATTATGGCATATAGACATTTGGATGGAGCCTGCTTACTATACTGCCAATATTCTGAAATACAGAGGGTTCCAGCCCAGAGGATCTTGCCAATGGTAAATTTCTTCTGTGATTGCTGATGAGCACAGCAAGAGGAGGCTTTATCAGACATTTCAGTGGAGCTTTTTACAAACATTTGTTTCTGGGCTCCTACTCGTTAATGCTCTCTCTGAACAGATCTAGAGAAGTCCATGAAATGGAAGGCCTTCATTTAAATCCAGTCTTTGAGTCAGGATCCACTCCTTGACAATGAAAAGGAAGGAAAAATGCCCCAAACTTCCCTGTCACTATGCAAACAGAGTCCTGAGTAACAGATGAGCCACCTCAATAAAATACTGTAACCACAGTTTGAGACAAATCCCCTGTTACACAGGCGGTCAGAGGTTGGTCCCCATGGCAGGGAACCCAGTGAGTATGTATCACTGGCCGAGCTTCAAAGTGAGTTTTAAATTTTGTCAGACATGAAAAACTGATGCCAGATGGTGTCAAGATAATTCCTCTCTGTGTTACAAACACACTTAGATATGGTCGGTAGTCAAAATTAAGTAATTAGTCCAAACACCGATCACACCTGGCACCATTCCTACTGGCAGTTTGTGGGTACAGTATTAAGGCTTCAGTATCTCCCCAGGTAAGACCAGGTCCAACTAACACTTAGCCCACTAGCTAACACAGCTGGGATGGAATGATTTTCTAGCTATGGCTCATACCAAGATAGTAGGAAGAGACAGTACGCTATTCCAAGTTTTGAGGGACAATGAAGAGTCCGTTCCCTGCCATCCCCACCTCCACTCTGTCCCCTCTTATCTGAAAGAACATTAACTTCACATTTACTGTTTCAGTCTTTGTCATCTAAAAGCATTCCCTAACTCTTTTTCACGTTTACTTATTGTGTGCACAGGTGCACATGAGTGTACACACACACACACACACACACACACACACACACACACACACACACACACGTCCATGCATGTATGGAACAGAGGACAACTGTAGGAATCATTCTCTCTTCCATCATGTATGTCTCTCAGATCAAATGCAGGTTGTTGGGCTTGATGACAAGTGCCTTTAACCACTGAGCCATCTTGCCTCTGAGTTTTTAAGTAACCATGTTCTGCGGTTACATTTCATTCTTCAGTTAACTAGAAATGTATCGCAAACCTTTGAAAACTCTTTGGATGTGAGGATCCATATGTTAGTGCTTCACAGCACTTTTGTAAAAACCAGAAAGAAGAAACAGACAATGAGAAAAGGAGAGCATTAAAACATGCAGAAAAATTAATGAGAAAATGTGATGTGTTGGAAAGCACAAAGATAAGTTATTATGAATTAATTTGTAATATGTTTGGTTTTGAAATTATTTTAGAGTTCAAATTAAATTTAATTGTGGTGATATCTTTTATGCAACATATAATAGTGCAAGTTCATCCCTGATCTATTGTGGCATTTTACTGGACAGGTACAGGATGCAGAATCACAATTTGTCCAGTTAAAATGAAAATCACATTCTATTTTAAAATGAGGGCCTGAAGGGAAGGGAAGGGAAGGGTGGCATTGGTCTTTTCTAAATGTGGACTAGCCCATAATGCTGAGGGCCATTCTTCTGCTAGAACCATGCTGGTCATTTTCCATGCTTCCTAGACATAATTGGGGTTCCTACCTGCTCATTCCCCCTCCCCCACCGCCCAGCCTCTGTCTTCTGCATCACCACAGAGAAAGCATCGTGCCATTTAAAGTGTCAGCCTTATCAAAAGTTTTCATATTAGCAAGGAGCCAAATTGTGTGGGTTCTGGGTTCATTTCCTGGGGGGGGGGGCGTGTAGATAGAACTGTATCTCCCCCACACCTCAATGAAGCACAATAAAGATTTTATTTTATGCTCCAATAATCACTGGCAAGAGCCTGATGCCTCCTTCTGTCATCTCACAGGGAGCAGCACATGAAGACCCGGGAATCAGGAAGGTGGGGTAAAGTGAGGTCACAAACTGGCAACGAGAAACCCATCCAGGCTTTGAACACAAAGGTTGTAAACATCTACTGGTTTGTAAACTTATTCTTTTTGTCAGGGTTGCATATGTTCTCCCTGCTCATCCCACAAATCAGGCTGATTATTATTCCAATCACCGGAGGAAGAGAGAGTCACATTAATTTGTAGTAATTAATGGCACTGACGCATTTGACAGCGCATGTTAACAAGCCCCTTTGATTGTTTGGATCTCTAACTGCGGCCCTTCTTGTTTGCGTCACCTCCAAGGAATTCATAATATCAAAGCTTAACGGCATCTGATACTTGTCAAAATGCAATTTATAAAAGTTTAATTCTTTTATTGATTTAGTTTGGTTTTGATGCCTGCAGAGTCAGCTCCCTTGACAGAACTTAGCGGACTCAAATGCTTGTCACCAGCTCGGCCTCCTTTTTACAGGGAACAATTGCCATAGGCCAAGCCAACAGGCATGGTTTAATTGCCATTAATTAAAAGCATAAATCTCTTTTTTCTTCAGTTGCTCTGCTCTTAAAGGGGGCTGCACGTATCTCTCTTTTCCTGTGTTTGTCAGAACACCTTCTGGCAAGCAAAGTTAACCCATTCCATCTTGCTAAGCACTTTCTGGGATAATCTTTTGAAGCATTGAGCCTGTGATCTGATATGAAATGCATGCGGTTCGGTGATAACAAACTGGATTCCTTCTTTATTGCAGTATAATGAGGTCAAATGAATCCCTCCATGGGTTGCATACATGCTTAAATGATTTCTTTGCATCAAATTTCTTTTGACAGCAAATAAAACAGGAGCCAAGCAAAACATCAGCTACTTACAATTGGAAGGGAGGGGAGGAAGACTGGAGGAAAATGAGCTTTTTAAAACAAAAACACATATGTGCTTTTTAAACATTAGGTGCAAGGAACCTTCCAGCAAAATAAGTCTGCCTGGTCATTTTTCAGATTGGAAGCAATTAGTGGAGATTCTTGGGATAAGGGGAAGTGCTGAGCTCAACAGAGCCCAAATGATTATACAGTAAATATTATTCCAGTCCCGTTTACCTTCTAGTATTATCATTAAATCTATTTCATTTAGAAGAGACCCAGGGATGTTGTGAGCAAGGCAAAAATAATGAGGAGAACTCATAGCTCACTTTGATGGGGGGGGGGGGGTAAAGAGGGTGGAGAAAGTGGGTAGGTTCTTTCTTTCTTTTTCTTTTTTCTTTTTTAAACTTGCCCACAATTATCCTATGAAATGATTATCCACCAAGCTTCGCTATTCAATGGCGGTGTCAAAACAATTCGGTTTCCCTTGCCTGCCAAGCGCCTTCCAGTCCCCCCTCAGCCCCGCCGCCGTGGAAGTGTC